>NC_091165.1:12082852-12170352 GCF_040958095.1 Procambarus clarkii
TACGCAGCCGTGTCATGATGACATGTAGGGTATACAGAAAATGGGAAGACGTTGGTGCGCATTTTAACCCTTAAGCTGCTAAGGGGTCCTGAGGAGATTTACACCCCTGTGCGCAAAAAAAAAAAAAATCTAAAATTTTTTTTATCTTATAAATGTTAATTTGTGTTCCCTGAGTACGGGAAAAATAACAAAAATCGTAGGTGACATATTTTAGCTGCAATAAGCCGAGGAAGCCTGGCAAAATGAGAGCGTTGACAGAGCAGTCGTCAGAGGCGGTCAGCATCACCCAAGCTGTCAGGTGGGAGTTGCCACAAAGATATTATTACCTAATTATTTCAATGTGTCTGTCTGATTTTTTTTTTAGTTTTTTGCAGTATTATTATTCAAAAGTGTGTAGTGTGATAGATTTATATAATAAGTGGGGTGAATCATCGCTATACTCAAAAGTATGGTGTTCATATTAGTGATTCAATCATTATGTTCATGAAACAATAAACAAATAGTTTTGTTATTATTACACTATATATACAGGTTATATATATAAGTATCTGCATGTTTTGTTCACCATAACAAACCACCAAGTTGGTATTATGAGTCAAAAAGCAATGAGGCGTGACCGCCACACACCAGCCAGCCACGCGCTGCCACTCCCTCCTTCAACAACCCCTCACTCGCCCACTTTCTCCTCCCACCTTGCTGTTTTTGCTTTTATTCACTATATACAGACATTATATATAAGTATCTACATGTTTTGTTCACCACAGCTGTACAACTAAGCTGATATAGTTAGTTCAGGCACTAGGAGACATCCCTAGACACACAGCTCGCGGCTGCTTCCGTCACTCATTCAAGGTCAGACGCACTAAAATTTCTCCCCCAACAATACTGGTTGTGGTGTTATTACACTATATACAGACGTTATATATAAGTATCTACATGTTGTATGCACCGTAACTGTAAACTTAAGTTTGTAGGGTGCCCAAAGAGCATAGTGGCCACCCTCTACACAGCTAGACAAGTCATGCAAACGACGCCACCTCCATCACCCAAATGGCTCCTCCCAACATAATCCTTTTGCTGTTATTACACTAATACACACATTACATACAAGTATCTACATTTGTGTTCAGCGTAGAGAACCACAGCTGGTATGGTGAATGCAGACAATAATAGGTGGCCACAGAGTCAGTAAACGACGCTATCTCCCTCCCTCCCTCCCTCAGCATTACTCCTCCCATACAGCGCTAATTATCACAACAATCCTACTATTATCACAATCCTGGTCATTTTTATCATAGTCAGGGGTCATCTGTAATACTGTCATTGCTAAATAATAGCAGTTATATTTATTTTTTTAAATTTAGGTGATGCTTTGGTCACAAGCTTAACAGCAATGCTGTTAGCTCATGCTGTGGGTGCCAGCCTTGGTTGCTCCCACAGTACTGTGGCTCTTACACCGGAGAATTTTTTTTCTGTTTACAAGAGCCCTGAGGAAGCTGTGAACCCCATGTAGCTGTGGGCCATTTGAATCGTGCCTGGCATCCAATGTCGTGTATATATATACGCCATGTGCACAGTGGGACATGTTACTCTGGGCGTATATATACGCCATGCACAGTTTAAGGGTTAAAACAAGTTCCATAATACAGTAACTGGATAATAAATGGAATTTTTACAAATATTTTAATTGTTGACAGTGTTAATGTCATGTTGCACTTTGTGTATTGATTTAAAGACTCCGAGCACGTCATCACGAAGCCAAAGTGTTCAGATGTAGCACAATGAAAATCCTTTTAGGCAATGGAATGCTTGAACTCTTGTTTTGATGATTCCCAGACCGACTCTGTCTTAAGCCTTAACTGGAAGTTCTGGAGGCCTCGAACCAGAGCCCAACCAGGGTTTGCGGTTTGGGGCCTCCAGAACCTCCCATTGAATTCAGTAGAATTCAGTTAGTCAGTTAAGGCAGGTGTCTGGGAATCATCAGAACATGATTTCAAGCATTCCATTGCCTCAAAATGATTGTCATTGATATATCATGCCACTGTGATTTCATTGTGATGTAATATAATTGTAAAACAAATGCTCACATGTGCAGCTCTCCCTGCCCCATCCTACCCTGCCCTGCCCACCTGTCTGCCAAAAGTTCACTGACTATTGTTATACTAAACCTTGAATTGTGCACACCATCCTCAGATGTTTTAGGTTCTTTGCAACATTTGAAACTCCTGCTGGTATAGTTGTTCTTAATCAGTATTTGAAGCTTCCAGTAAACATATGCTAACCTTGAAAGTGACATGATTTTTTTTAACAATATAGGAAGACAAAATCCCTGTCTTAAATACAATTTTTCTGTGTGCATGCTGATAATGACTGATATAACCCCTGTGCAGTCTAAGGTTTAATTAGCCCCTTTTTATATAAAATATTCTAAAATTGTTCTTTTTTTTTAAAGATACTGGTGGCTGCGGGTTGTTGCTCATGCTGAAGCTGGTCATTGGGAAGAGTTGGCAAACTTTTCAAAGAATAAGAAAAATCCTATTGGTTTTGAGGTATGTTTGAAGTGAGAAATGTTTACATATTGTTTATCATTGGCATACTGTGTTTTTACATAAGTAGAGGAATGGGAATAGTGAGGTAAGTAATCTAGAAGATCTCTTTAATCATCAATAGATTCATTTGATGCTGATGCAAAATTATGGAAGACTAGGAATGATGGGGGTAACTGTGATACCTAGCAAAGTGAGCTTGCAGCACCCCGAAGGTGGTCTGAAAAATGGCTACTAGACTTGAACCCAGACAAATGCAAAGTTTTGAGGATAGTTACTAGAATAAAAAGACCTACACAATAGTCCAGAATGAAGGCAACACTTCACTGCATCAATTATAAGACTTCAGATTAGATATCGGCCCAAATCTAATGTCAGAGATGTACAAATGCCAAACTGACCAAATGTCTGAAAACTTTGAGGAACTTGGACACAGGCGTTCCATGTACTATACAACCTATGCAAAACCCACTCTTAAGCTTACTGCTTTGGCATCGAACTGCCAACTGAAAAGAAAACAAAATTAAGAAAGTTTCTCAGATATTCAACAAGGATTGTTCCCAAGCTGAGGCAACAGAGCTATGAGGTTATACTGAAGGAAACTGGACCTTGGCATACTAAAGAAGAGAAGGAACTGAGGGGACATGATAATGACATTCAAGATTGTAAAGGGGCTTGACAAAGTAGACAAAGCAGCATTGTTCAGAGTGATGGATAGCAGAATGAGGTAGTATAAATAAAAACAAGTCAGATGCCTGGAAGAATTTATCTTACTCTAGAGTTGTAAATAAATGGAGTAGGTTAGATGAAGTGGTTGAAACTAACTTAGTACCATATCCACCACCCATCCATAATTATTTGCATCATATTTCTTTTTGCACAACCATTCACTTGTTGGCCAGCACAACACCCATGACCACCGCAACAAACACACCCACCACCTTGTTGTCTTTGCACCTGTATCCTTTTACTTTGCAGTCATTACAGCTTCTGTAATTGTATAGCCACCCTGTTTGCATAGGCAAAATTATAGTAACACTTAATTATTAATTGTTATATTATTAATTATATTATTATTATAATATAATAATAATAGTTGTAATTACTATTACTCTTCCTTCTGCTCGGTCTTGAGGGAAGCCAGCCTCAGGTGAAAGGGTGCTGTGACGATCTCTCTAACCCGTAGGTGTGAGGCTCGGAAGTTCACCTCCTGGGGCTTGTGCAGTCCAACCTCTGCTTCAGGAGGCTGGAGTCATTCTTGGCCTTGTTGGGGTGGTTCTTCTCCAGCCCCAACCACAGTAGTCTCTGGGTTTGGAGTGTCTCTGCCTTCTTTTACCAACTTCGAGGTTAACTCCAGAACTGGAGCCCCTAAGGCAGTTTGTTGTTGCCTTCAACCTCGTCCTTACAGTTCCTGTGAGGGCGCTGGAACCAATCGTATTGGCGCTTGCTTTCCATTGGGAACTTTCGGTGCCGTGGAGAGGGAGGACCTGCTGCTTGGGTGACAGCTTCTCCTCCATATTATCCTACCCTGGCTTTGCGCCCTGGAGAGGCCAACCCAGACCAACAACTAGAGTGCAACTCCATAGTCTCCTATGACTGATGGATGCTTACTACTAATAATGACTTCGTTTAATTTTTTAAATTCGATTTTATTTCCGAAGGGCTACCCAGTTTGGAGACAACAGAAAAATAGAAAAGGTGGAGGAATTGCCATGCAGGTAAAAAGAACACCTGTTAATGATTCTGAGGATCAATATCCCCATGGCCCAGTCTTTGGCCAGGCCTCTTGTTTGGTGGTCTGGTTAACCAGACTGTTCGATGCATTTGCTTGCAGCCTGACATAAGAGTCGCAGCCTGGTTGATAAGGTATCCCCCCTTAAAGATGTTTATCAAGTTCTGTTTTGAATACTGCAAAAGATCGGCCGGTTATGCTCCATCTGAGAAGAGTGTGTGTTTAAAAGTCTTGAGCCTTTGATGTTGATAGTTCTCACTCATTGTGCCTATTGCACCTCTGCTTTCCAGTGAGGTTATTTTGCACATCCTGCCAATGCTTTCTGATCTCATGTAGTGTTATTTCTGTGTGAAAATTTGAAATCAGTCCTTCTAGATTTTTCAAAGTGTAAATTATGCATTTCTCCCACCTGTGCTCTCAGGAATTGAGATGTAAAAAATTTCAGCAATCTCAATAGTTTGTTTTATTGAGTAGATTCTAACGGTAAAAAATCTTTGCATATTCTACAGGTTAGCCATTTATCCAGCTTTGAATGGGGCTGTTAGTGTGTGCAACAATATTTTACTCTAAAAAGTATCATCATTGGTGTGGCAGCTCTTGTTAGAAAGATTCTTGTTATTCAACTTGTCATTTTTCTTGCAGATGGGACAGCTTTGTTATGTTCTTTAAAAGTAAGGTCTTCTGACATTATTACTATACTCCTAAGAGTTTTATATTGCTTTTACTTTCAAAAGTGTGGTTTGAATGCATTTTATATACGGTTTGTTTCGATATTTTCATTTCTTCCATAGCATATTGACCCTTAAACTGCGCATACGCCATGAGGAACATGTCCCATGGTGCATATGGCGTATATATACACCATAGGGTGCCAGGCACGATTCAAGTGGCCCGCGGCTACCCAGGGTTCACAGCAGCTTCCTCAGAGCTCTTGTAAACAGACGCCATGTTTAAAAAAAATCGTAGGCAATATTCTCCTGTGTAAGATCCACAGTACTGTGGGAGCAACCAAGGCTGGTGCACGCAGCATGAGCTAACAGCATTGCTGTTCAGCTTGTGACCACAGCATCGCCTAAAAATGTCAAAATAAATATGTAACTGCTATTATTTATCGATGACAGCATTACAGATGACCCCTGACTGTGATAAAAATGACCAAGATTGTGATAATAGCAGGATTGTTGTGATAATTAGTGCTGTGTGGGAGGAGGGAGATTACTGACTGTGTTACCACCTGTTATTGTCTGCATTCACCATACCAGCTCAGTGGTTCTCTATGGTGAACACAAATATAGATACTTACATATAATGTGTGTATTAGTGTAATAACAGCAAAAGGATTATGTTGGGAGAAGCCATTTGGGTGACGGAGGTGGCATCGTTTGCATGACTTGTCTAGCTGTGTAGAGGGTGGCCACTATGCTCTTTGGGCACCCTACAAACTTAGGTGTACAGTTACGGTGCATACAACATGTAGATACTTATATATATATATATATACTGTGTGTATGTAGTGTAATAACACTACAAACAGTATTGTTGGGGGAAGAAATTTTAGTGCGCTTGACCTTGAATGAGTGAGGGAGGCAGCCACCAGCTGACTGTGTGTGCAGCAATGCCTCTCAGTGCCTGAACTAACTATATCAGCTTAGTTGTACAGTTGTGGTGAACAAAACATGTAGATACTTATATATAATTTGTGTATATAGTGTAATAACTGCAAAACTATTTGTTTATTGCTTTATGAACATAATAATTGAATCACTAACATGAACACCATACTTTTGAGTACAGCGATGATTCACACATTTTATTATATAAATCTCTCACACTACACACTATTGAATAATATTACGGCAAAAAACTAAGAAAAAATCAGAGACATTTAAATAATTAGGTGATAATATCTTTGTGGCAGCTCCCACCTGTCAGCTCGGGTGACGCTGACCGCCTCTGACAACCGCTCTGTCAACGCCCACATTTTGCCAGACTTCCTTGGCCTATTGTGCCCAAAATATGTCACCTACGATTTTTTTCCCCCGTGCTCAGGGAACACAAATTAACATTTTTAGAAGACGAAATAATTTTTTAGAATTTTTTTTGTCTTGCGCACAGGGGGTGTAAATTTCCTCAGGACCCCTTAACAGCTTAAGGGTTAAGTAAAACTGTTTCTCATTAAATGTAGCATTATCCTCTATGGCCCATTGAAAGACTTGATTAACATCAGATTGGGGGGCTTGCTGTGTCCTCTATATTGTCTACTCTCGTGAAAATCCTTGAAATCTGCAAAGGATGATTCAGTGCTATAGTTTGTATCGTTATCTACAGTATCTTATATTAGGGTGAGAAATTTAATTTGGAAGTTAAAGATCCATCTCCTTATTTTGCCAGTACAGTAATTCCTTTGTGTGCAATAGTACCATGGTCACATTTGTCGATAGCTTTTGTAACATCTGTGTATGTTATATCAGCAGTTTACTAGTGTTCCTGAAGGTAAGATAATTAATAAATGACAATCCACGTGAATTTGGCATATTGACACTGGAGATTTGGAATCGGGATAATAAACTGATAATCATAAATGCCTACAGTTCACCAGCAACACATGGACAAAGAAGTAGCTAGACGAATAATTGAAAGGTCCTCATAATGATCAAGAGACATTATAGTTATAGCAGATAGATAAATCATGATTGTTGGTACAGTACTTGGTATCTTCCATTTTAAATCAATAGACTTGGAGGCATATGAAGTCAGAACGGGGAACATTTGGACTGACAGATTCGTAAACCTTATCATGGAGACATGTTCCAACACATTAAGCGGGCCACAAGAATGAGGGAAGGGAATGTTCCATCAATGTTGGATTTGATATTCACCAGGGAAAACGAGGAGATATTTGACATTCAGTAGAGTACTTTCCTCCCTTGGGTAAGAGACCATGTCTTCTTGGAAGCAAAATATGCAATGCATTGTAATCTAAAAGAGAATAAGGACAAAACTACTGAAAAATTAGATTTCAGGAGAGGACAACATGGGGGAACGTAGTGAGTTCTTCAATGAATTTGATTGGAAAGCTTTATTGTCAGGCAAAGAAATAAATGAGATGTATGCCAAATTTTGAGATAAATGAGGAAGGTAAAAGAAAATTTATACTAAGAGGTGCACAAGCAGAAAGCAAGGTTGGTTCAATATAAATTGTGAGAGCCATAGAACAATAGACTAAACAGAAATGGAATCGATGAAGGAAGAGGCATAACCCTCAAACGTACCGGTAATACAAACAAGAAACACATTATTGAGAGGAGAAGTAAAAAGAAACTTTGAGAGAGCGATTGCAGAGTAGTGTAAAACGGAATTAGGCCTGTTCTATAAATTCATTAAAAGCAAATTGCATGTAAAGGATAAATTCCAAAAGTTGAAAATGGGGGAACAGATTCACAGAGAAGTTTAGTCTGAAACACTAAACGAACAGTTCCAAAGTGTGTTGATGCAAAATGAAGTCATCAGAGAACAGACACAATACAAATTTCAGAGAATACCGTAGAGTACAGTACACAAGTGTATTGAAACAAAGTGGGGACAAATGCTCAAAGAGCTACGAAGAAACAAGGTGAGAGAATGTGCACTTGAGTTGAGCACCCCACTTCAGTAACCTTTGTGTACAGCAGCCTTGGCAGATAAATAGAAAAGGGCAAATATAATTCCAGTCTACAAAAATGAAAGCAGGGAAGACCCTCTTAATTGTGGACCTGTAATGTTGACAAGCATAGTAGTCAAAACACTAAAAAAAAAATTAAAACCAAATAGATAGAACATCTTTAGAGGAATTATATAAGACAAAATATTGTAGATTAAAGTTTGAACAGGAAGATCTTCTGTAACAGATCTTAATTTCTATTATAGAGCCACAGAGATTTTACAGGAGAGAAATGATTGGGTTGACTGCATTTATCTGGACCTAAAAAAAAAAAAAATTTTTTTTTTATTGAGTCCCACATAAGAGGTTGTTCTGGAAACTGCAACATACTAGAGCAGTGACAGGGAGACTTCTGACATGGATAAAAATATTTGACAAAATGAGGGCAGTAATCAGAGGCAGTGTATCAGACTGGAGAAATGTTACTAGTGGAGTACCACAGAGTTCAGTTCTGTTTATTGAAGAGTAATGTTCATTGTCTATATAAACGATCTATCAGAAGGAATATAAAACTTTATGAACATGTTTGCTGACGATGCCTAGCTACTAGGGAAGATAAGAAATGTAGGCAATTGTCATGCCTTTCAAGAAGACCTGGGCAAAATACATGTATGGGGCAACACTTTGCAAATGGAATTCAATGTGAATAAATGCCATGTTATGGAATATGAAATAGGAGATAATAGGCCCAATACAACCTACAAATTATAAAATTATGTGAAAAGCATTAAAAGTAAGCGAGGTGGTGGTAGAGGCCAAAACCATCAGTAGTTTCAAAGTGTCATATGACAGAGTACTGGGAGGAGAGGACACCATGAGCGTAGCTCTCATCCTATAACTTCACTTGGGTATTGTATAGAAATGTATGTAAATCTGTTAACTCAAGAGTTGTACTGGTCTATCAAGAAAAAATAGTTAAGCAAACATTATATTCTTTTCCAGCAAGATTTGTTCTACCTGTACTAGCCATTTCTTTCATGCTCACAAAGTATTTCATTCCAATGTGTTCATTCAAGTAGGATTACAGGATTACAGGGTGCCTTTCTTTTATATGCATTTGTATTGCGTGTTCATTTAAACTAATATTAATATTCCACTATTTTTTCACTTTGTGCTTTCTTATTATTTTGTCCTTTGTATTAGACAAAAATCTCCAAAGCCCCCAGTAACACTTCTTAAAACATAAACTGGCACTCTCAGTAACACACTTTTGTTGATGTCTTTGAAACATTGCCATGATTGAACATTTATAATATATTTTTTTTACAGCCATTTGTAGATGCCTGTCTGAAAAATACAAACAAAATCGAGGCCCAAAAATATGCTATGAAGGTCAAAGATGAAAACAAGGTCACATATCTTACAAGATGTGGGTAGGTATTTAAAACATACTTGAATATTAATTTGCATTGGTGAGAATGTCAACAGTCCTTTTGAATGTTTTTGTTTCGGACCGAGACCACAAGTCTCCATTCAGAATAAATGGAAATACTCTAGATAATATAAATTGCAAACCACATTAGCAAGGAATAACATTGTCTATTTGTCATAGTGTTTAATGAACTGCCAAATAGTAAGTTTTAATACAAATTTTCATTTTCAGACAGGAAATCTGTAAGAGACACCCTCAAACTGTGGGGGACGCATTTTTAGAAAAACCACTTGCGTAGCAAATCTGTTCAAGTTGAACTTGTATGGAAAAATTAGGGATAGGCTAAACAAACACTACTTTCTACTCAATAATACATAGGTATTAAACCAAAAAGTAACTCACTGATGTAAGGCATCTCTCCAGTGATTTATAAGATAATTATTCAAGGTGGGATTAGTTGGTCTTTGTTCACGAGCCCTATGAAATTTTTCATGCTAGATAGTCTTTTACAATTTCCTCCAAGCCACATTCATTGTGATGCATCTCACTACTACTTATGCCTGCTAGATAAACAGGCAGGCAAGCATACAGTCTGGTTGGCAGGGATTGCCAGTGCATGCAGAGGGCTAGACAATGTCATATGGGTACTGCATCTCTGCCTGCTTACCTGCCTGCCTGCCTGCCTGCCTATACGAGCGACTCCACATCTGACTGCCTTCCATCCATCCATCCATCATGTATAGAGATAATGCCAAATGCTTGAGGTTGATCTTTGCACTTTGGTCACTACGTATCTCTTGCATTTGAATTGAATGCACCAAGACTATAGACCTTACATGTCCCGTACTTCATGCAGGGCTAAGACTGTTAGGCACATGCCTTGTCCTGTTTATAGGATTCCCTCTTGATACCTATCCACAGTGTTTTTCCTAGTGTTTATTCCTTGCCCCTGTGGAGAGTCTACGTGTGAAATTTTGAGACTCCTGACCTGCACTTTTTCCCCTCTTAAGAAAAAGACTTTTCCTTTAACATTTTTTCTGCCATTCAAACTCTTCTACTCTATTCATAGATGGGTCAGTCTGCTGGCAGTATTGGCTACTATTGTGTTTTCCTGATGAAACCAACATGCCTTGGCAGTGTCTGACAGTGCTTTGTGATTTTGTGTGCTCTTCATTAACACTTTTATTCATCAATATTCCTTTGTTACTGTGGTTGATGCTTGCAGTGCCCTCATGGATCTAGAGTTTAACCTTTTGCATCTTAGGGTGATCAAAACCCAATTCTGACAGTTTCTTAATTTTAACAGAATTAAGGCAGTCTTATTTTGCTGGATATCCAGCCATATTGGTGTTGTTTTGAATGAACTTGTGAATGCAGCTTCTAAGGAATTGATATCACATACATTGATATGTATGTGATGCCCCCATACACCAGGTGGGGTACACTGCTCCTGGGGGATGTGTCTGGGAGGGGGTTCTACTCCCCAAGCCCAGCCCAGGACCAGGCCTGATTTGAGGGCTTGGTCCAACAAGCTGTTGTTTTGAGTGGCCCCCAGGGGGCCACATTATTTTTATAAACAACCTCGTAGCATTTCTTAGCTCAAACTATTTAATAAATGTAAACTAAGCCACCATATTTGGAGAAAGCTGTAGAAGTTACACAGATAGTTGATGAATCCTGGTAGAATTTCAGAATGATCATAAGTTGTGCTTTCCAAATGTTTGTCAGTCACTTGTCCCTCAATAGAATACTCTAATTGGTGGATCTGATACTCTGATGTTGCTCATATTGTGTCTTTTTACTCATATATTGGCATCCTGAGTGATGTTTAGTACCTTTTGAATATGCTGAAATGGACTGTGATAAATACCTTCTTCAAGAATTACTTACAATACAGAGTTTTGTTAAATACAGTATACTGTATTTAAACATTTTGTGGTTGTGCCTTCATAGAGCATTCCAGCCCTGCTGTACTTTTAAATTAACTTTCATTATTTTCATTTGTATTTGTTATCCAAATAAACATTAAAATTTACATAAATGATCATCCTTCTAATTTTGTCTTTTCCTGCTTTTTATTAATGGAGAATACAAAGTTTCACATAGTTAGATTAATATTAAAGTCATATTAATGGAAAATGCAATTTTCCTGCAATAAAGCAGTTATTCATCAGTATCTGGGATTGGTAACAGTAAAATCATTTCTTTCCTTACCAGACTCTTGGAAGAGGCCGTAAAAGTGGCTCAGGAGCAGCGTAGTGTGACGGGTCTAACTGAAGTGTTGGCTGCCTGTGGATCCCAACACCAAGGTTTGCAGTCTCGCATTCAAGTGCTGCTTAGTGAGCCATCAATAAGAAATTAAATTATAAATACTGTATGTATAAATGATGCCAAAGAAAGTACACTTGTAAGTATTAATATTTGTGTATATAGTTGATGGCTTGTTGCCCCCTTTGAATTACTTTTCTTTGAGTAGTTGGCATCATCTTCCCCAATGATTCCTACTGCCCACAAGTGATTAAAAAGAGAGAAATTGAGGTCATACTTGAACTATTTGTTACAGATTTCTGTGCTGGTTTGGCTTGAACTTACCACTGAATAAAAGGAATGTTAAAAAACAAATCTTGTGAAAAGACCTGAATCATTAAAGAAAGATTATTCTTAAGATCACATTCATGAAAGGGAAATTTCCCTGAAAAATGAAAATTGATAGTCAAGTAATGAATGTGAATTTATTGTTAATTTTGCTCAAGCCATTATTATGAGTGGCATAAAACTTAAAGCAATCTTGGGTCTTCTAATCACCCATAAAAATGATAAATTGTATTATATTTTGTCTATATTGATTACATATGTCTTCTGTCAGGTATTGTGCTGTTCTTTATAAATATATCTAAAGATTTAAATGTATATTTTATTGCATAATTTAATGAAAAAACTGTGTTTAACAATTCTTCTGAATATATGATTTAAATGTACGAAGGCTTGGTTGTCATGATGTAAAGAAAATGTAACCAGATGTGTAGTGGAAATGAACATAGGCATTTTTAAGTCTTGTAAGGCCCTATGAATATGTGTGCATTGAACCACCATATAATGAACTACTTACAAAAATTTAGTCCAGTTAAATAATAAATTAATCATATAATTTCACATATATATTTTGGCCAGATCACAACCTCATTGAAGTACAAATTAGTATTAACTCATGCCATGACCAAAAGAAATGCCCATCACAAGGAATATATAACTCATTGGCTGCTGAAGTAAAAAATAAATATAAACTTTTATAATTCACTAATGCAGTATTTGTAAAACAATTCTAAATAAAAAGCCTATCCCTCATTCCTAAAAATATTTTAAACTTTGCTAGTATTTAGTGTGCATCAGCTGGTTGTGGAAGGTTTCCCTTCCCATGTGTGTTGACGAGTCATTTTGGGTTTCGTAATGTTTGTATGAAAATTGCTGTGAAAAATCATACAATTTTTTAACCATGTTCACATTTATTAATTTGTTGTTTTAATGCAAATTATTTACAACCTATATAAATTGTTTTATATAATACAGTATACTTTATTTCACAGCAACTTGTATTGGAAAATATACATGATAAGAGTATTTGTTTCATTTTCAGCTAATCAAAATTTAAATGAATAATAAAAGGTATTTACAGTAAACCCTTGTGTGTGTGACAGCCAAGTTAACACTTTTGTGCACCCCGCCCGCCACCCCTCGACTGTGCGATATGGGACCCAGGGTGTCACGGGAGTGCGCGCAAATTCTGAAAAGTGTATACTCTCTTCAACTTTGTCACCTTAATTCTCGTCCTACGAGATTAAATTTTGTATCATTGTGTTCGCAATAGAATTCTCTACAGCACTAAATGCATATAAACTCCAAAAGCCCGGCTAATTACCCGCAGCAAACAGAGAAAGTGCGAACGAGTTACCCAGGAGCACGCAAACACGATAAAATGTTTTCACTATTTTCACTCTGGTCACCTCAATTTTCGTCCTAGGTCTTTCATTTTGGTCTCAATGGGTTTGCAATAGAATTCTCTATAGGAACATTAGCATATAAAATAAAATACCTGGTCACACTCCAACCGCCGACGAGTTGAAGACGGGCCACGCGTTAGCCGCAAGTGAGCGCTCGGATGCCTTCCAGCTACACTCCCAATTCCCACCCTTTTCAAGCCTGCCTTTCGCAATTTTCTTCCTGGAAGGGCCTTGTTCATGATCACTATCCATCGTGGAGTAAGCGTAGATAGTTTCTAAAGCCGCAGTAAGAAATATAGCCACGGAAAATAGCTGAAATGTTCACATGTTTGTGATGCGAGGGGAGGCAACATTGGTCACAACAGTAGAGCGAAAACAATGGGCCCACGGCGTGTACCAAGCCGCCTGAGGGCCACGAGGCTCAACAAAGAAAATGGGAAGACATCGGCGCGCATTTTAAAACCAGTCCAAAAAAAATCGGATAAACCTGATTTTTGGCGATTATTTAAAGTGGATGACGCAATGCTGCGTCATCCCCGGTATTACCGCCAGTAAACGGATGACGCAATGCTGTGTCATGCCCGGGCAAAAGTGTTAATATTAACCATGTAGTGGTAACTTGTAAATGAAGTAACCAGCCAATGTTTCCTGGGAAACTGTTTTGAGTGATCTAATCTCCAAACCAAAGTATATAAAAGTTAAATGTGACAGTTGTCCAGTCTGTCTCCAGACACTATTACCATTGGGGGTCCCTCCAGGCTGCAAGCAGCTGCACCTGGTTGATCAGACACCATGATGATAATCTGGTCAGAGACCAAGCCACAGGGACATTAACTTTGGGACCAACAACTGGTAGGCCCCATCTCTATTCCTCTCAATCTTCCTACCTTCTGTCTTTTGGCCATCTTCCCACCTTTATGGTCGCAACTGATATCCACTTTTGTCCTCATTGCCGTCTTCACTTGTCTTTGGTCGAAACCTTTGCGGACATCACAAGTACAGGTACATTGATGCTACTGACCCTTGCCGCTATGTGACCCCCATTTCTCAGTCAAAGGTGTCAGCCGAGTCCCTCTCCTGTAAAAAACAAGAAGACCTTTGTCTCTGACCTTCTGTTGATCTAGCCCTGTATGGAGTCTGGCACTGTTGCTGCCCTGTGTGCTCAAGTACTCTCTACCCCTCACCTTACCACATTGACTGTACATCCAAGCTTCCTTCCTTGCTTCTCCTGGGCTATTCTTCCTTACTTGACATGCCTATGCCTCCTGATATTGGTAACAATTAGTTTTCCCACTAGTTTCTTGTACCTTTTCACCCCATCCTTTTTCCTATACTTAAAATACTATATGTCTTATTCAGTGGAATATATGCAGCTTTCATATTAAACCCCAACACCTTCACCAGCTCCCCCCTTCTTCCGCTGCAATCTGTGGCCTCAAGAGGTCCTCTTGGATCTTCAACTCTCACTTCCAGTATTCCTTTCCACTCTTCTACCTGCCAAGATAGCACCACTTCTCAGTCTTCGTCGTCCTCTTTCCACTGTGTAGTCCTTCACTTCTTGACCCCATCTTTTCTCTCGGTCTTCCCCTTTGTCTTTTTAGCCTTCCATGTCCCCACAAACTGTCCATCCAGACCGATGTCCATCCTCCTCCCAGTCATCTTGGTGTTGTCCATTCTTGTTCTCCCTCTCTGACTGAGAGACTAGGTCATTGCACAGTACACCACTACTGGTATGCCTGTCTCAGTAAGAAATGGAAATATGGTTTCTCTTCCTCCCCAGCAGGTAAGAAGGCTTCTGTTCTTTCCCCCATTTCCTCTTCCATCTTGGTTTCTGCTCCTCCTCCTATCTTGGTAGCAGAGTTGGCTGATCTAGCTATGGAAGTTCATGTAGCCATTGATTCTGCCTCCGATACTATCCCTGATGAAGTGCTTCCTGCCATTTCTGTTGATCACTCACTCTCCTTTGATTGCCCCTCCCTCTCCTGACCCCATCAGTTCACCTCTGTTCCTCTCAACTCTGTCCTTGCTGGGTATACCATCCCTGACCCCACTGCACCTACTCCTGATCCTCCCTAGTCTGTGTCCTTTGCCTTAGTTTTCTCCTTTATATTTCTTTTTCTTGATATATTCTGCATTATGGCTATTTTTCTATGTAATATTCGTGGTTTCTTTGCAAATTTTCCTGAACTCTAATTTCTGATATAAATTTTCACTGATTTGTGTCTCCAGGAGCTGATGCTTGGTGCTCATACTAGTCACTTCTGCATTATGCCTTTCTTTCCTCTCCTTCAGATTTTGTTGGAACTCCTCTCTTGATCCAGAATGATGATCCCTTTATCCCTCTAAAGTTTATTCCTTTGCTGTTCGTATCTTTATATGTAAATGATACACTGTCTGTCCCATTTATCTCCCTTTGCATGCCCCTCTTTCTCTTCCCAAACTTAGTTGCCTCTTGGAGTTATTACCAGAGCCTGTGGTCCTCTTGGGTGATTTTTAACTGTAGGCATGCCTTCTGGGGTGATGCTCTGACTAATACCCAAAGCCCCCATCCCCTCCCCCTGTATTTTTTTTTTTTTTTGCACGAGTTATTGTGTGTCAGCGAGCCGATTCATGTGAATGTGCAAGTCAACATCCTTTACTGTATTCTTTCTTCCCTCTTCCTATTTATACAGACTTATCATGGAAGGTCCTGGATCATCTTCATAATGACAGTTTCCCCATCCTTGTAACCTCCCCCCCTCCTCTCTCATTCCCTCGAAGGTGGTTTTAAATGCAGACTAGAATATTTTCAACTTCTATGCTCTCTTTCATGACACCTAATTAGATGCTGCCCTATGCTCTATTCCTCTGTGCCACCCGAGACATGTGGAAGTGGGTTTCTTCAGCCTGTGCCCAGGCTATATGCTATAAGCACGCAGCTTGGAAAGGACACCGATGCCAACAGATGATAGATTTTTATTTTAGGTCACATTAAAAAGGCACAACCACAGAAAAGACCAAGACAGGTGCCAAGCATCTGTTTCTAGAGATGCACAGAATGGAAAACTTGGGATATTAAAAGCAGAAGCTCGGAAAACTTAAGATTTAGAAACGATTTTGAAACAAATGATGGGAAGATGGGTGGGGAAGCGTAGTGTGACAACTCACGGACAATAGTAATGGTTGAGAAAGAGTCGAGATGGTGGATCTGGGGCGAGCTTTGGGGAAAGACATGATTATGATGCTTCAAGGCAAGGACAGCTTGTTCAAACTTATAATGGATGCATATAAGAGAAAAGGCAGGGTGAGCCTCACTGCAGTTGATGCAGTGAGCTTAGGAAGAAAAGCAATCAGTAAAGATATGCAGGATCACCACACAAGGAGCAAAGGAATATATATCTACTGCATCTGTTAGAACCATGATTAAATTTCCAACACCTATTGCATAAGTGTGAAGAGGGAATGTACTCCTGTTCAAACGGAGAATCTGGCACCAGGAAGAATGATGGAATACAGAAGGGTCCTACCATCAAAAATGATCTTAACATTACAAAGGGATTGATGACGACCATGAGGGGAATGAGAGAATAGGTCTATCTGTAGGAGAAAAGCCCTGGGCCTTGAGGATATATTTAATATCCTCATGACAGTCTTAAGGTCTCTCTGTCTCCAGTTGCAACATGGTAATGGAGAACAACATTGCCAGTGTTGGCATTCAACAGAATTTTTGAACACAAACTGGGGCCTCACCAGCGTAGGACAAATTAGCTAGGTGGACAGCCACCTCCTGAGAAGTGGCCGCAACTATGCATGTGCCAGACTGGGTGGGGTTAAAAGTAACCTGGAAATACACAGTCAATTAAGTGCTTATGAATCTGCATATCAAGGCAGATATGTTTGTGACAAAAATAAAAATACTTAGGCCACAGTGGGGCCAAAAAAAATCTTGGAACATAGCAGGGGAATCAAATGCGTGCAAGCGTGGTAATGACACCGGGAATGCTCAGGAAGGAGGGGGAATAAACAGCGCAGTTGTTACAATGGAAGATGGAGCTACACCAGGTTGTCATCATTGGGCTTTGGGTGTCACTGGGTGACAGCAACTGTGCCATCACCCAGCCACAGAAGTGGGACAGGAATGAAGAAAGTCAGTAGGGGTAGTCAGAGATGAAGCCTGGTCTAGGCCCAGTGTAACAGACTATTGTAACAGTGCAAGTATTTTGCACTCTTTCGTGTATAATTGCGAGTTGTAATTGTGGGTGGGTGTGTGTGTGCGTGCGTGATGGTGAGGAACAAGATGGTACGAGGGAGGTGTTGACTAGCTTCAATCCGCTAACATGGCAGTACTTAACAAGGAGGGTCTTGTACTGTCGGGCCTCAGCATGGGTCCTGTAAGGGCTAGCTTGGCCTGTCTCAGTCCTTATTAGGGCATGAGGAATACCCAGCTTCCCCACGTTAGGGGTGGCTGGTAGATTCAGTTAGCGACCGCCTTGCACAGAGGTGACCAGCCAGCCTTCCCACCCTGACGGGTGACAGCCAGGCACCCTCAGGGTGCATCCATCTGAGTTGAGAAGGTGAGAGTTAAGTTATGCGTTGTCTTAAACCAGAAGTATCTCTTAGTGGTGACGAGCTAGTGGAGTCTGAACCATTTAGCCATGTATGGTGTGGGCATGTATGGAGTGGGTGATCCCCCCCCCCCCCTTTCAATTTGGTCAATATTGTGTTAAATAATAGGATGACAAAATGTTAAAAAGTGCAGAACTAGTATTCAATTGCTATAATTTGAAATAATTTGATTCAATAAATGTCTGTGTAGAATAACAAGCTTGACTTTTGTTCAGTCCTCTCTTTTGAATCAATGTCCCCTCAAGTAAGAGTTAAGGAAAGAAATAGCTAGATGAACAAGTGAGAAATTTAGCAGTGTTCCTGTGGCATTGTTTAAGTGGAATTAAGATTTAGTTTGTAAAGGAGACAGATGGTGGCAGCTTATATTAGAATATGTAAAGTAAAATTAACATCAATAACAACATCAGTACAGTATAACATCAAAGAATAACAATCAGTCTACTCTCCCTACTCATTCCTCCTCCTCCTTTCTTCCTCCTACCTCCACTCTTCCTGTGCGCTACTCGTTTTCTGTTGCCAAACGGACGAGTTCCCCCATCAACCTTATCCATGTTTGTCCCCTCTCCAGTCTCACACGTCTCAACCAGGCACCAGTCTCAATTCCCTCATTACTTTTAAATTTATTTTCCTCTCCTCAGTTTTTACTTAGTGTAATGTTCAGTTAGGAAATGGTTAAATGAAAACAACTTTTCATATTCACTTTCTCTCAACTTAGAATATAAAACGGAAGACAATAACAGTTCTTCAAAAATCTATGCCGTAACTGTACTACAGTATGTCAGTTTATGGCTAATGAAACAATGGAACAAAAGTTCTTTTATTTCAAAGTACTGTATCTTGGAGGCAATAAGAATATTTTTAAACAATATTATAGAATTAAAGCCACTAATGAACATAAAACTTGACTAGACTTTGAGAATGAAGATAATGCCACATAACAATGAAGAAATTTATATTTAAAATTAAACTGGTACACTAAACAAATAATGGAAATATAAAATCATAAAAACCATCTGAACTCCAATTTAACAATTAGTGTATAATGTTTACCGTAGATCATTTGTGTCGTACACTTCTCTACAGCAGCTGGAGTACATGGAGCAGAATTTACTATTCACCATAAGATGGTTTTTTTATATATTAAATATACTGCATATACATACAGCACTGTACATGTATAGTATACCATTCTTAGTTTTTAATAAACTTAACAAGTTTCTCGCAGTTCTGTAATTATTTTAGAAACATACAAAATTGGTTAACTTGCATATTTAATAAATTTTTAAAATATCCAACAGATCATAAACCCCAAGATAGTACTGTATGTAATTTTCCTCAGCTACATAACTATAAATTATATTAAGGGACAAAAGACAAAGTTAACAAAAAAAATACACGCCCTCATTACTGTGTGAATGAGTTAAAGTTAGATAATCTTTGGCACTTGATTCCTGCTCAAAATACAATTGTTAAATAAAATGAAAGTACAGTACTGACCCACAGCAAGCAGACACAAGATACCAATCAAGAGGCTAATACACTGGAGTTATTCTTGCCAGATTCATACATTTTCTATCGACTTTTACCAGCAATAAAACCATAACTCAATTGAAAATGGTCATCAGTACTTTTAGCAACAAGATAATTTTTTTTAAGATCAATTGCTGAAAAACTACATTAAAACATCTAATTATACATTAAATTGTAATATCAAAACCATTTTTAACTAGAACTTTTTTAACACTTGCTTAACCACCACACTGCGCACCTGGTTTCGACAAAAACTTCGTAGTGCAATTGTTAAGGACATTTTTGTTGTTTTTATAAATGTTCAGGTAACGTTGTGTTGTATAAAAATGTCAAAATGTTTCCAAACTCAACCATTTCAATTTCAAAATACAAGGAGTGATGAAAACATTAAAAAACATTAAAATTTAGCCTAATTAAAAAAAATAGCACAACTCTCAGAGCGCCTCAAGGCGCTCTGCGCAGTGCGGTGGTTAAAAAAATTTAAACAAGAGTAAAATGTTTAATCTTAAATAGCTAAAGGAGACTTTTCTATGAGGACATATCTGATTAAGTTTATAACATTTTAGGAAAGTGAATTTAGACCCTGAGAAAATTTTTAATACCTAAAACGGTCAACAATTAAATTTTTTTTTGGTTGAACTGTTAAACTGCATTCTCAAGTTAATCTCAAGCTCAAGAAAGTGACTCTTTCATGAGCATCCTCTTGCCGTAGATGACTTCAAATAGTTAATTCCTCTGAATGACGAGCATCTCCTGGCTCTCATACACCATGTGCACTTGACATGGAAGACTAATCTATGCCAATGTAGCAGCCCCTTTGTAGCACAGTACTGTACGTAACTAGATTCTTATGTTTATTTTCAATTGCTAGATCAAGCAGGCTTATATTTACACTAAATTAGAAACAAGAATATGCAGTGAATATATTAGATAAATGTATATTTTCCTTTCTAGAATCCATTATTTAATATATAGCAGTCTAATTCAAGCTCAATTACAGTATTTAGTTTCATTCTCCATTTAAAACAAGCAAAATTAAAATTCCTTCTTGGACCTAGGCAAGATTTGGACCTAGGGAAATTTTCAGTTATTATTCACTTTAGTAAAAGTAAATATATATTACTATTGTATAAAAGCTGAATAGAGAACAACTTTATCTGAGCATATAGGATGCCCCTGAATGGTGGGAGGTTTAGACATAGCTTGCTTCTATAAATATACAAGAAATGTAATAGTTTTAAAAAATCCATAAAGTCATATTTGAAAGAGGAATTTTGAAATTAATGCTCTAGTAACAATGCAAGAATTATGTTTTTAAAGTGAAATAACAATATGCAATAAGAAATTTCTGGAATTCTACAATGTTACATATTTTGTTCGGTGATGAAGCAAACCACCAATCTTATGAGTGACAGCTAAGGCTAAACCTCACTTCCCACACGCCTAGCTTCTGACTGGAGAATTAAACAAGGCACAAGGCAGGCCAGCTATTGCTGTCAGTTCTTTAACCAATGACATTTTGAAAAATAACATTAAAATACATTCATCATTAAATTCTCTCCCTGAGTTCACAAATACAGATGAAAATCACCAGTCACCCAGCTCTAAATATTGTATATGTAAATAATATAAATAAATCCCACTTTAGATCCAAGTACTAAATCAAAATTCTACAACTCCTAGCATGCCTTTACACAACCCAAAATGTCAAGAACAGGTGAACCTGTATGTGAAAAATCATGTTATACATAAATTAAAATCATACTATATAACAAGTCCTCAACTTACAGATTATTTCATCATAGATTTTACTGCTGCTTAATTCCCCAAATATTGGAGGTCTATACTAGTAGTCAACATATTTTTCTCAATGGAAAATAAAAAAAATAGATTACTATACAATAACATTACATTAAACAATTGTGTCAAGTTAAACAAAAATACTTAAGGGGTCCAAGTCAACTTTATATACATTTAAATTTATCCATAAAACATAATTTTTAGTAAGTAATTATCAAAAGAAGGCACCAAGCCGAGAAGACTATGTAGCAAACTAGGTTTAAACAAAAACAAATTCAAATAAATAATAAACACAATACATTTAGAATTTTTTTTTAAATCCATTTCAGATTTATAAATATTACTTCAGTGACATTCTGATGGTGTCATTGGGAACCATCAGAATTTCTAATTTGTGTTTCTTAATAACAAAAAATCATGAATTTGGTGTTGTGATTTTTTACCTAAAAATTCTATCTTCACAAAAATAAAAACATCCAAAACACAAGTGTAAAGCCTGCTGAGAAACATTAAGTCAGTTGTATAGACTGTAGAACATAACTGCTCACTTGTATATTGTGAAAATTTCATCAAAATCTAATGGAAACTTACAAACTGAATGGAAAAAACCCTAAAACGTGATGTTTGAGATTTGAATTTTCCTTCCAAAAATGCAGCGTTACAAATTGGCAATATCTGTTTTAATTACACAACTTTGTAAAATTTTCCAATGACTTCTATTTAGTTAATATGATTATTTTTTATACTTTCATAGTACTGTAACAAAAAATACTAGTTGGCAACTCCCCATTATTGCAAGATTTTTTGCAACCAAAAAATTTATTTATAATACCAATTACTGTACTTTCAAATAAAGCTCAAATGTGGATAAAACCCTTTAATATAGCTATAAAAAATGACAATATAAAAAATATGAGTAAACTGACTTAGGACCCCTTCAATTAAATGAGGTGAACACGAGTTACAAGAGTTAAATGAGACAATTTATTCAAGAAATTATATAAAACTAAGTAAAACAAAAATTACTAACACTTTCCATAATGCATTACCAAATATTTCTGCTTACCAAACCTATTTATACGTTTAGTATTTTAAGTATGAACTTAAACAAAATGCATATGGATTACTATCAAAATCTTGAAAAAACATTTTACTGTCAAATATGTAATGCACTTTGCTTAGTTAGTTACTGGTGCATTAGACTCGTCCAAGCACCATCAAACTTGTAAAGAATGCTTTGTTACAACATTCTCTTCCATTCAAAGGGTAATGCTATAATTACTGTTTTACTCATAAATTCACAGGTCTTTACCTTCATTCCATTAATCATACTATTGTAGTTGCAAACTATGACTTTTGAATAAGACAATTTTTAAGTACAATACTGCACAGTATTAAACAGTTCCCAATAATATCACTACTAATGCCTACTATCTGATAAGTATTTTACACCTTTTACAAAATATTATTACTAATCATCATGACTCATACTGGAAAGATACAGAAGATAAATATATACAGTATAGCCCAAGAAATGTAATCCAAACCAAGAAAAAACACAAGGCTTACTTCTAATATCCAACCATTACCTGAGCAAGAATGATATTAAAAACAAATTCTCTGTCAATCCGATTTTTAGCACGCAGTCTAGCTGAACGCAATTGTTCCAAAGCATATACAGTATACCGTACAGACGAAAACTTGCTTTCCGGAATCAACTCGTTCAGACAGGCCAGCCTCCTGTTTTTGGGGTGGCTAAAATAAAGTTGGTGATAATATTGAGAGAGTAAGAGATCCAAATAAATTTTAGGATAAATTGTTAGAGCAAGTGGCAGAAAGCCATCACAGCCTATCTGAAAAATATTGCCAGTAGACTATACGTGAGCAGGGAAGGAGATGCAACAGAGGGTGGGGGTCAAGTGGGAGTGAAGAGGCACAGTTACCGGACACTTGAACATTTATCCCTGTGATATTTCTAGATACTGTATATAATGGTAAAATTTACCAACATCCTTGCCCCTTGTTAGTTACAAATGCAGATGTGCAAATGATAGGCTCAACAAGCAAAAAACCCAAGAAAGTTTTATGCAATAACTTTGAAGAAGAGAGCATGAGCTTATAAGGAAGGCTGAGATCGGCATTCCAAAACAAATTTGTGTCGCGTACCAAGTGAGCTAGATGATATTTTCAGACATTATAAAGACAAAAGCTACTATCTTTGATTATTTTCTTGAAGTAAAAGTGATAAAATCAATACATAATAGAAAGACAGTAAAGCTAAGATGCAGAGCACAGCTAATGTAGTCTGAAAGTGGTATATGCAGAAGCATAAGACAAAAGCCAGTGGCAGGCTTGCAGTTCATGGAAAATCCAAAAAATTTCAGAAGTTAATGACCGTATTTGTATAGTGATTGATGGCTTGGGAATTCCCACACCTTCCATGTATACATTATTAAGATACACAGGAAAAGGCAGTCAGCCAATGCTGGTGGTGGAGAGGATTATCTGTGTATACTATATTGGGAGAGATTGTGCAGATAAGTCATCACCCCATTCAAATTTAGAAAGGTGATGAGACATGCTTGCACTGGCATATGTTACAGACACCCTGGTTTTAGAGATGAAATTAATCCTCCTGATGGTTACAGGCGGAATAAACAAAGGCATAACTATGTTGTGCTGTGAGATGCAGTTGACACACATACAGACTGCTTGTGTTTGGCAGTAGCAAAAATCTGAGGATTTTATAAGAAACTACATGCCTTCTAATTGTTTATAAGGACCAACAAAATATATGGATGTTTAGAGTAATGTTTGCAGGTTAGTTTAATAAGAATACTGTGCCAGATATGTTGGCCTCGCAGAAAACACCAAGTAAGTAATTATCAAAAGAAGGCACCAAACCGTTAAGGCTACGTAGCACCATCAAATGTGCGGAATAATCAGAGGGCGCTAAATATCACCAAGGATGCCAGTACGAGAACAGAAACGCATAAGGCGAACGATATCAAAAGTATCCGATTCACCAAGAATTCTATCGAGGGACAAGCGACCGTGGGGGACAAAGTTGTGTCTGCACAAAGAGTACAGACACAACTTGTGAGGGCAATAGGGCGAAAGTCCTTAGGAAAAGTCCCCAGTGACCCTGGTTTTCGAACAGGGAGGACAATGGCATCGAGCCAGTACTCAGGGACTGACGACGACTCCCAGATCCGATTATACACTCAGTAAATACCGAGACGTGCACGGAGGGAGATGGCGATGCATCTCATAATGAATGCCATCGAAGCCCGCCGCTATAGAACCACAGAGGGCCAGGGCAGACCGAAGTTCAGAGAGAGAGAAGGGATTGTTATAGGGAAGTCGGAGATGAGCGCAGAAATCTAAAGGACAAGATTCAAGGACATATTTGCGAAGAAGGAAAGATTGAGGAAGATGAGAACCAGAGCTAACAGAAGAAAAGTGGAAACCCAGTTCGGTAGCGACCTGCAATGGGTCCGCCACAACAGTACCACGGAGGTGTAGGACCGGCGAGACATCGGGAACGAACTTACCCGCTATCTTGCGGATACGCTTCCAGATCTGCGGCAGAGGAGTTTTGGACGTAATGGTGGAGACATAAGACATCCAACATTCATGTTTAGCCATACGGATGGCCCTATGGGCCACCGCACTCGCCTTCCGAGACAAAAGAAAAGAATTGGCCGTCGGCGGTGTCTCTTCCAGGCTGCACGCTTACAACGGACATCCCGAGCACAGTCTGCATTCCACTAGCGAATGCACTTCCATGGTCCCCGAGAGGAAGAGCGAGGAATAGAGTGGAGAACAGCGTTGAAGATGGTGTCATGAAAAAGGAGGAGAGAGCAGCACTGAGGGTAAATAGGTTCCAGTCTGCCTTAGCAAACTGCCACCTAGGGAAGGAGAGGGGAAGGTGAAAAGAGAAAAAGGTAACAAGGATGGGGAAATGGTCAATGCCATGGAGGTCATCAAGAACTCACCACATGAAATCCAAGTAAAGAGACGACAAGCTGAGAGAAAGATCAAGACTGGAAAGTGTGCGAGTCCGAGAGTCCAAATAAGTGGGCTCACCAGAATTCAGAAGAGACAGGGAAGAAGAGAGGATGAACGATTCAAGAAGGCGACCCCGGGTGTTTGTCAGAACATCACCCCAAGGGTATGCCAACAATTGAAATCACCTAGCAGGAGCACAGGCTCTGGCAAGGAGTCCAGTAGGTGTTTAAGATCGGGAAGAGAAAGCGGGACACTCGGGGGAGATAAATGGAACAAACCGTGTACCATTTTCTCACAAAGATACGGGCAGCAGAACAATGGAGAGGCGATGGAAAAAGTAAGGGGACAAAGGGAACATCAGAGCAAATCAAGAGAGCAGAAGAGTTAGGAGCCCCAGCAACAGCTGGGGGGGGGGAACAGAAAGGAATAGCCACGGAAGCGTCTAGGATGAGCACCAAGCATCGGCTCCTGGAGACAGACACAAAGGGGCAAAAAACGCGAAATCAGAAGATGGAGTTCAAGGAAATTGGCATAATAACCACGAATGTTCCACTGAAGAATAAACATCGACAAGAAGAGAAAGGACAGCAACAGAGAACAATGAAGAAACAAAGGTGAAAAGGGAACACAGCACATTAAAGAAGCGCAGGAGCAGGGTCAGGGACAACGAAGTCAGGGTTAGTGGACATGGGTAAGCATGGGTAAACTGAGTAAAGATGGAGGGAAGGGAGTGGGAGGACAGACCAGAGGCGGACATGCAGGGACAGCAGGAGGAGGAGGTGGGGGGTGAGGACAACCGAGGGTCAAGGACAGCAGCAGGAGGGGCAGAAACCAGGAAGTGCACCTCAGCAAGGGCAGCAACCGAGGGGGAAAGCGGGGGCCAAAGAAACCTACATAGCAGGAACAGGGGGCAGAACCACCGAAACGGGAGGGGATGGAGCGAGAGTCAGAGGTAGGGGGCGAGGAAGAAAGCGAAGCCTTCTTACCCGCCGGGCAGGAGGAAGGAGAGGAGCCAGGCTTTCGCTTGTGACTCAAAGAGACAGGCATCCCAGCAACAATGTACTGGGTAACAGATTCAAGCGTCTCAACAGGAGAAGCATAACAAGAGCAAACACGATGGCCGTTGGGAGAGCGATGGACATCAGCCCACACTGACAGGCGGTGTGGAGAACTAAGAGACAGAGGAGAAGGACAGGAAGGAGGATCGGAGGGAGACGAGGAAGAAGACACAGGAGACATGAAGACTGGGTAGAAAGAAGGGGGAACCCCAGACAGAGAGCCATGAGGAGGACTCTTCGGGACAGAACTCAAAGGAACAGAAGAGGAGGCGGTGGGCGTGCCTGGGTCTAAGGCCTGGAAACGGTTGTGAGACTGAGGAAGGTGGGAAGGACGAGGAGAGGAAGAGCGCAAGACACGAGCATAAGAGACGTTAGCATAAGGTGGGAGACGGCGAACTTGGCGCCTCGCCTCAGAAAAAGACAAACGTTTCCGGTGCTTCAAGTTGAGAACGGCTGCCTCAAGCTTTTACTGTATACACGTGCAGGAGAAGGTAGGGTGGGCCTCACCGCAATTAAGGCAGTGAGCCTGGGGAGAAGTGCACTCCGACTTAGAGTGACCTTCGTCCCCACACACAGGATAGGGAGAGGGTACCGGAGCAGCGAAGGGCTCCAAGCACAAACCTCCAGCACTTATTACAGAGCTGAGCTGAGGAGAGGGAATGTACTCCTGAACAGAGCACCTGGCACCACCAAGAATGACAGAGGGCAGAAAGGTCCTACAATCAAAGGTAATCTTCAATACCCGAAGGGGTTGACGGCAACGACCACGAGGGAGATGAGTAAACGAGTCTACCTGGAGGACAGAATGGCCCTGGGCTTCGAGGATATGCCGAATATCTTCGTGGCAGTCCTGTAGATTCCGAATACCGGTTGCAACATGGGGTGGGAGGAGAATAGTGCCAACACTGGCATTCAACCGAGCGTTCTTGGAGACCCGAACAGGAGTCTCGCCAAGGCAGGATAAGGCGGCCAAATGGGAGGCTGCATCCTGAGAAGGAGCAGCAATGACATGTGTACAGAGACGGGTAGGGTTGAAGGTAACAGACGCATCTACTGAATCAACCAGGTGATTATGGAGGGAGAAATCGTCAGGAGGCTTAGAATCAAGAGGGAGGAGATCAAAGTATTTTGCCCATGAAGCGGGACCAAACAAGGCTTGATATGCATCAGTACGGGAAGGAATCGAGCGAGTGCGGCTATGGCGAGGACGGCGTTGAGAAGCCCCCAGAAAGAGGGGTTAAAAGGCGCAGTAGTCACAACTAGAGACTGAGCCGTGCCAGGGGACGAGGTGGTCACCACTGGGGGCTTGGGGCTCGACCCAGCTACAGAGGGAGGGGAGTCGAGGGGAGTAGTCAGGAGGGTCAAAGGAGGAGCAAGGTCGGGGCCCAATGCAACGGGGGCTACAGAGCCCGGTCTTCCAACACAGGCTGACTCGGGGGCTTGGTCGCCCACCCCACGAGCCTGAGAAGGTGTAAGAGGAACAGTAATCGACATACAAACAAGGAAAGACTTTCATTCACGAATGTGCCCCCACACCCACCACAGAGCAACAATTAGAGGCAAGACACCCAACAAGAGACTTATTGCCGATCTTGATGGGCCCCCCTGGGGTGCATCGTGAGTATACACCCCACAAACGCCACCTTAAGAACGTCAGTCCGTCGAGATCGGGTTCAGTGATGAAAGGAGGATTGACAATAAAAGGGTCCCCTCGCTCGAGACATTGGGTACTTCAGTTCTACGGGTGCAAGAGTATGCCTCCTCAAACACCCGGGCGTCAAAACAAAAGAAGGCCGAAAGAATGATCAAAACAGGCAAAAAGTCGGCGGGAAATGACAATTTGAAAGGAGAAGAGGGGGAGAAAAATGAAACATGAGGAAAAGGAAAAGATGTCTTGACACAATTGGTAAAGACAGCAGGAGCAGCATAAGGCTGCAAAAGGACAGAGGACTGACCCATGAAGCATCACACTCCAGCAGCCACCCACTAAGCCCCCCCCTCACGGCGACAACGGGCCAGACTGGGAGGGGGGGAGAAAAGACCAAAGTTGTGCTGTCTCTAAGTCATAACCCCAACGCATCCACAATATGACAAGCTCATCAATGGCAATATTATTGGCATTCTCATAATTTGATACAACTTCATTGCTCAAACCCATGGATCAAAGCATAGTTAAGAACCTCAAGCACCACTACAGAAGAAACTTTGCCAGACATCTCAGTAATCAGCCACATTCTGTATAGTTTAACTTAAAAAAAATGTACATAATCAAGTCAGCTATGTGGACTCTTGTTGGACCATGGGACCAAGTAAAACCAACACTGAGAAAAGGTTTGAAAGAATTTGGCCTAACATTAGTCTGTTTCCAAAAAATAATGAAATGGATTTTGAAGGATTTGGAGCCAAATGAATTAGCGAGAAAATGAAATTAAGAGAGGAAATCACTGCTTAAATCTGAGGGATACAGTCCCAACTCAACTAAGTGCCAAACTGATAACATGAACACTTGAAGCTGAAGTAGATGAGTGGATAGTCTGTGATGAAGTCTTTACTTTTCAGAACCTGACTGATGCAGAAATTACAGATTTAATGACAAAACAATCAGAAACTGGATAATAATGGAATGGATGAGCTATAGGAAAAATAAATCATGGGGGAAATTTATTTATATTTTGGCACTTAAGAGAAAATGAATATCAACAATATGTACAATATATGATTTTTTTTAATACTGGAACACAAGGTATAGAGCAATTTCCAATTCGAGACTTTACAAATGCTTCCAATCAGCTTCTATCTCTGCTTCAGGCAACTGAACACCATCAAAATCAACCACAAATCTATACATCATCAACAACAGTCTTCAACTGCTTAAGAGTATCAAAACGTCTCATATTGGCGAGTATAAAAAATATATATAACTGTTTCAATTTTTTCAGATTTTTATCATCACAATATACTTTCTTGGACACGGCAGTGTTTGGCCGGTCTCAGTCCCGGCTCTTCCGGAAAGCAAACTGTTGCCTGTATCACTTTTACAGCAATTTGTAAAAAGCTTGTAATTTTTTTTTATCTTACACGACATTACCATTGCAAGCATTTGCACTCACCATAAAAAAAAATTACGCTACAATTAATTTTTAAGCTTTGGTTGCAACAAATTATATCAGGTACATCTTTTCCTGCATTCACTTTAGGGTAGGCCATAAAGTATTCAATGTGCTGTATTTTCTGAATGTCAAATCAGGGAACTAATGTGATGTGAAAATATTAAATGCCTCCTGCCTAAGAAAATAATACTCATCTCATTAAAATATGAATTTATTGGCCAAAATATTTTATTTTGGCCAATAAGTCAGATTCATTAAACATTCAACAGAAACAGAGATACTTTAGGCCCTCCAGGAGCTCTCATTGACAGAACAGATATGGAGATTTACAGTTCAACAAAGAGACAAAACTCTGTATAAATATTTGGACATCAAATAACACAAGATACCAGCTGCTATGCATGAACAAGATTTAAAATTATGAACTACTTAAAGTGTACAATACTCACTGAGGAAAATACAGAAGTGGGATAAATTTATATTAAAATCAAATAAAATTGTGAAATTTTACCGTGTAAGCTGCAAGATGAACAAAGTTCAGCCATATTAAAACTTAGCTTTAATGGAAAACAGAACAAGTCCCTTATCCTATGATGGTACCACAATAAATGTTAACAGCCAACTACCCTCCTGCCTTCAGCTTTGATCTCCAGCTCACTTCTGAATCATTACTTAAATATTTCACCTCTTCTAGATAACATAATTCCAGGATTTAATTAGAATTACATAAAGTAATTTAGGTAAATACAAATAAAATAATGAAAGAACACTATACACCCATTATTCCAAGATGCTAATTTTGATTACGTGAGTATAATCAAAATTATTGCTAATTTTGATTACGAATTAACTGCACTATATCAATACTGTCTAAGCTCAGTAATCCAAATTATATGGGACTCGCCCCCATTCAAGTTAACCGAACATTCAACTTTGCCAAATTTCTTACCAGGAATGTCCAAAAAAATGAACAAATTCTCTATTTTTGTACCAAGTTACTCTCGCCAATCTACTCAAAAACAATGAACATGAATTCATTCAAGTTACCAGAATTGGGATTACCTAGCTCTTAAAGTAATTTTATGGAAACACTTTTATAATGAAGTGAAATAATATTAATTTATATTAAATTCATAATAGAAAAGTGTATTTCTGTAATCTTGAATACACAAGCAAGACTCGTTATTAAACATTTAAAATAATGGAAACCGGAAAATGTGGCATAATACCAAATTCCAGAAATATGCTGCCTTTGCAGAACTGGCAGTAAACACTATTTTGTGTAGAATGTGTTAAATTTCTTACCAAACCTCTTACTATATTTAAATAAACAAAAATAACATGCATATGTTTATATACATGCATTTATTTATATATACAAATATATATATGTTGTACCTAGTAGCCAGAACGCACTTCTCAGCCTACTATGCAAGGCCCGATTTGCCTAATAAGCCAAGTTTTCATGAATTAATTTTTTTTCGACTACCTAACCTACCTAACCTAACCTAACCTAACCTATAGAGATAGGTTAGGTTAGAATAGGTAGGGTTCGTTAGGTTCGGTCATATATCTACGTTAATTTTAACTCCAATAAAAAAAAATTGACCTCATACATAATGAAATGGGTAGCTTTATCATTTCATAAGAAAAAAAATTAGAGAAAATATATTAATTCAGGAAAACTTGGCTTATTAGGCAAATTGGGCCTTGCATAGTAGGCTGAGAAGTGCATTCTGGCTACTAGGTACGACATTATATATATATATATATATATATATATATGTCGTACCTAGTAGCCAGAACGCACTTCTCAGCCTACTATTCAAGGCACAATTTGCCTAATAAGCCAAGTTTTCATGAATTAATTGTTTTTCGACTACCTAACCTACCTAACCTAACCTAACTTTTTCAGCTACCTAACCTAACCTAACCTATTAAGATAGGTTAGGTTAGGTTTGGTAGGGTTGGTTAGGTTCGGTCATATAACTACGTTAATTTTAACTGCAATAAAAAAAATTGATCTCATACATAATGAAATGGGGTAGCTTTATCATTTCATAAGAAAAAAATTAGAAAAAATATATTAATTCATGAAAACTTGGCTTATTAGGCAAATCGGGCCTTGCATAGTAGGCTGAGAAGTGAGTTCTGGCTACTAGGTACGACATATATATATATATATATATATATATATATATATATATATATATATATATATATATATATATATATATATATATATATATATATATATATATATATATATATGTCGTACCTAGTAGCCAGAACTCACTTCTCAGCCTACTATGCAAGGCCCAATTTGCCTAATAAGCCAAGTTTTCATGAATTAATTGTTTTTCGACTACCTAACCTACCTAACCTAACCTAACCTAACTTTTTCGGCTACCTAACCTAACCTAATCTATAAAGATAGGTTAGGTTAGGTTAGGTAGGGTTGGTTAGGTTCGGTCATATATCTACGTTAATTTTAACTCCAATAAAAAAAATTGACCTCATACATAATGAAATGGGTAGCTTTATCATTTCATAAGAAAAAAAATAGAGAAAATATATTAATTCAGGAAAACTTGGCTTATTAGGCAAATCGGGCCTTGCATAGTAGGCTGAGAAGTGCGTTCTGGCTACTAGGTACGACATATATATATATATTATATATATATATATATATATATATAATATATATATATATATATAATATACTGTATATATATATATATATATATATATATATATATATATATATATATATTATATATATATACACACACACATCCATCCATATATGTCGTACCTAGTAGCCAGAACACACTTCTCGGCCTACCATGCAAGGCCCAATTTGCCTAATAGGCCGAATGATTTTTCCTTATTTTCAAAGAAAAATTTCCAATTGGTTTATTTGTATTACTGTATTATTATCATATTATATTAACAACATTAATTATTGGCTTAGTTATGTTAGGTTAGGATAGGATAGGTTAGGTAGGGCTGGTTAGGTTCGGTCATATATCTTTGTTTTAATTCAAATTACAAAAAATGAACTCGTACATAATGAAATGGATAGTTTTATCCTTTCATAATGGAAAAAAAAAAATTCAGGAAAATTTGGCTTATTAGGTAAATTTTGCCTTGCATAGTAGGCTGAGTACTGCATTCTGGCTACTAGGTACAACATACATACATACATTATATACATACACAGTGCATCCTCACTTTAAAGAACCCCGCTCCATCGAATTCCCGGATGATTCGAACAAATTGAATTCCGCACTAAATGTTCAGTGGAACACAAATGTTCAATTAAATGAGGATTGTTCATCCAAGCGATCATCGAGACCGAGCTGTCATAGTTAATGACAGCCACTGTCATCATCTATGATTCACGAAAGTGTAAACAATTGTACAGTATTATATTTTGCTTACCCATTGTTTCCAGTGAAAAATGGTTGAAGAATGATGTCAGGGAAGGCAGGTTGCATCATTGGTGAGGGTTGGAGTCTTGGGGGCAAGTGGTGTCAGTAGTTGGGAGTTTAGTGTCAGGAGGCAGGTGGAAGTTATTCTCATTGGGGATTGTCAGAAAAGACTGGTGGTGTCAGTGATGGAAGCTGTTGACAGGGGAGGCAGATGGTGTCAGTGATGAAAGATGTTGTCAGGGGAGGCAGGTAGTGTCAGTGGTGGATGGTGTTGTTGGGGAGGCAGGTAGTGTCAGGGTAGGCAGGTGTTGTCAGGGAAGACAGGTGGTGTCAGTGATGAAATATGGTGTCAGGGGAGGCGGGTGTTGTCAGTGGTCAAAGGTGTTAAGGGAGGCAGGAGGTGTCAGTGGTGGAAGTTGTTGTTAGGGGAGGCAGGTGGTGTCAGTGGTGGAAGGGGAGGCAGGTGGTGTCAGTGGTGGAAGGTGGTGTCGGGATATTGGTGTTGTCAGGGGAGGCAGGCGGTAGAAAATGTTGTCAGAAGAGGCAGGTGGTGTCAGGTGTTGTGAGGGGAGGCAGGTGGTGTCAGGTGTTGTGAGGGGAGGCAGGTGGTGTCAGGTGTTGTCAAGGGAAGCAGATGGTGTCAGTGGTGGAAGGTGGTGTCAGGGGAGGCAGGTGGTGTCAGTGGTGGAAGGTGGTCTCAGGGGAGATTGGTGTTGTCAGGGGAGGCAGGTGATGTCAGGGGAGGCAGGTGTTGTCAGGGAAAGCAGGTGGTGGAAAATGTTGTCAGAAGAGGCAGGTGTTGTGAGGGGAGGCAGGTGGTGTCAGGGGAGGCAAGTGGTGTCATGTGTTGTCAGGGGAGGCAGGTGTTGTCAGGGGAGACAGGTAGTGTCAGGTGTTGTCAGGGGAGGCAGGTAGTGCCAGGTGTTGTCAGGGGAGGCAGGTAGTGCCAGGTGTTGTCAGGGGAGGCAGGTAGTGTCAGGTGTTGTCAGGGGAGGCAGGTGGTGTCAGGTGTTGTCAGGGGAGGCAGGTGGTGTCAGGTGTTGTCAGGGGAGGCAGGTGGTGTCAGGTGTTGTCAGGGGAGGCAGGTAGTGTCAAGTGTTGTCAGCAGAGGCAGGTGTTGTCAGGGGAGGCAGGTAGTGTCAGGTGTTGTCAGCAGAGGCAGGTGTTGTCAGGGGAGGCAGGTGGTGTCAGGGGAGGCAGGGAGTGTCAGGTGTTGTCAGCAGAGGCAAGTAGTGTCAGGTGTTGTCAGCAGAGGCAGGTAGTGTCAGGTGTTGTCAGCAGAGGCAGGTGTTGTCAGGGAAGGCAGGTGGTGTCAGGGGAGGCAGGTGTTGTCAGGGGAGGAAGATGTTGTCAAGGGAAGCATGTGGTGTCAGGGGAGGCAGGTGGTGTCAGGTGTTGTCAGGGAAGGCAGGTGGTATCAGGTGTTGTCAGGGGAGGCAGGTGGTGTCAGGGGAAGCAGGTGGTGTCAGGTGTTGTCAGGGAAGGCAGGTGGTATCAGGTGTTGTCAGGGGAGGCAGGTGGTTTCAGGTGTTGTCAGGGGAGGCAGGTGGTGTCAGGTGTTGTCAAGGGAGGCAGGGAGTGTCAGGGGAGGCAGGTAGTGTCAGGTGTTGTCAGCAGAGGCAGATAGTGTCAGGTGTTGTCAACAGAGGCAGGTGTTGTCAGGGGGGCAGGTGGTGTCAGGGGGAGGCAGGTGGTGTCAGCAGAGGCAGGTAGTGTCAGGTGTTGTCAGCAGAGGCAGGTAGTGTCAGGTGTTGTCAGCAGAGGCAGGTAGTGTCAGGTGTTGTCAGCAGAGGCAGGTGTTGTCAGGGAAGGCAGGTGGTGTCAGGGGAGGCAGGTGTTGTCAGGGCGGAAGATGTTGTCAAGGGAAGCATGTGGTGTCAGGGGAGGCAGGTGGTGTCAGGTGTTGTCAGGGGAGGCAGGTGGTGTCAGGGGAGGCAGGTGGTGTCAGGTGTTGTCAGGGAAGGCAGGTGGTATCAGGTGTTGTCAGGGGAGGCAGGTGGTGTCAGGGGAAGCAGGTGGTGTCAGGTGTTGTCAGGGAAGGCAGGTGGTATCAGGTGTTGTCAGGGGAGGCAGGTGGTTTCAGGTGTTGTCAGGGGAGGCAGGTGGTGTCAGGTGTTGTCAAGGGAGGCAGGGAGTGTCAGGGGAGGCAGGGAGTGTCAGGGGAGGCAGGGAGTGTCAGGGGAGGCAGGGAGTGTCAGGTGTTGTCAGGGGAGGCAGGTAGTGTCAGGTGTTGTCAGCAGAGGCAGATAGTGTCAGGTGTTGTCAACAGAGGCAGGTGTTGTCAGGGGGGCAGGTGGTGTCAGGGGGAGGCAGGTGGTGTCAGGTGTTGTCAGCAGAGGCAGGTAGTGTCAGGTGTTGTCAGCAGAGGCAGGTAGTGTCAGGTGTTGTCAGCAGAGGCAGGTAGTGTCAGGTGTTGTCAGCAGAGGCAGGTGTTGTCAGGGGAGGCAGGTGGCGTCAGGGGAGGCAGGTGTTGTCAGGTGAGGCAGGTGGTGTCAGGGGAGGCAGGTGGTGTCAGGGGAGGCAGGTGTTGTCAGGGGAGGCAGGTGTTGTCAGGGGAGGCAGGTAGTGTCAGGTGTTGTCAGGGGAGGCAGGTAGTGTCAGGTGTTGTCAGGGGAGGCAGGTAGTGTCAGGTGTTGTCAGGGGAGGCAGGTAGTGTCAGGTGTTGTCAGGGGAGGCAGGTAGTGTCAGGTGTTGTCAGGGGAGGCAGGTAGTGTCAGGTGTTGTCAGGGGAGGCAGGCAGTGTCAGGTGGTGTCAGGTGTTGTCAGGGGAGGCAGGTGGTGTCAGGTGTTGTCAGGGGAGGCAGGTGTTGTCAGGGGAGGCAGGGAGTGTCAGGTGGTGTCAGGGGAAGCAGATGTCAGGGGAGGCAGGTGTTGTCAGCAGAGGCAGGTAGTGTCAGCAGAAGCAGGTAGTGTCAGGTGTTGTCAGAGGAGGCAAGAGGTGTCAGGTGTTGTCAGGGTAGGCAGGTGTTGTCAGGGGAGGCAGGTGGTGTCAGGGGAGGCAGGTGGTGTCAGGGGAGGCAGGTGGTGTCAGGTGTTGTCAGGGGAGGCAGGTAGTCAGGTGTTGTCAGGGGAGGCAGGTGGTGTCAGGTGTTGTCAGGGGAGGCAGGTGGTGTCAGGTGTTGTCAGGGGAGGCAGGTGGTGTCAGGTATTGTCAGGGGAGGCAGGAGGTGTCAGGTGTTGTCAGGGGAGGCAGGTGGTGTCAGGTGTTGTCAGGGGAGGCAGGTAGTGTCAGGGGAGGCAGGTAGTGTCAGGTGTTGTCAGGGGAGGCAGGTGTTGTCAGGGTAGGCAGGTGGTGTCAGTGGTGAGCTCTGGTTATCAGCTAATTGGCAACACGTAGCTGGTGCCTCATTGTTTCACTGTCTGCTTTTCACCAATTAGCTGAGAAAATTTTACAATTTCAGTTGTTTGTAACACATCACTATCATACTCCGTAGTCAAAATAAAGAATTCATAATAAATAGTGGTGTTAGTGGTGAGGGAATGTATTGGGGGGGAGGCATCAGGGAAGGAGGGTTAGGGGAGACGCGTCCACCAGATCTGGCCTCTGCTGACCCTGCCTCACGTGCCTGCCTCAATACTAAACTCACTTGATGTTTTTCACAAAATTAGGAGAAAATTTTACTATTTCAGTGGCTTGTAACACAATGCTCTATCATATTCCTTAGTCAAAATGAAGAATTCATAATAAATGGTGGTGTCAATAGTGAGAGGATGTATTAGGGGGTTAAGGAGGCCTCTATGCAGTTAACATTGTTTTAGTCTGGTCTGAGGCCCTGGTCTGAGGCCTTATCTGGCCTGGCCCAAGGCCTGGTCTGAGATCTGGCCTGAGATCTGGCCCAAGGCCTGGTCTGAGATCTGGCCCGAGATCTGGCCTGAGATCTGGCCCTAGGTCTGGCCCTAGGTCTGGCCCAAAATCTGGGCCGAGGCCTGGTCCGAAGCCTGGTCTGAGGTCTGGCCCAAAGCTTGATCTGGCCAAAGGCCTGCCAGTATGGTGGCTCCCACCCCCTCTCTACTGACAACATGCTACAAACCCCTCACCCCCTCCTGCTCCTGACTACCTACCAGCGGCCGGCCCTTCCCCCTACCACCGGCCTCCGTCTCTTGTCAGTTTTTTGAAGAAATTGGGTGATTTTGCTTGATTGGATTCAATAAGCTCATATATGTAGCATTTTTATTCCAAATTGTTTGTAAGGGATTGTTTTATCAAATGCCATAGTGAAAATGAAGAATTCTTAATAAATGAATTTTGTATGAATATCGATAGAGACCGATACAGATGGCTTATCGAAATCCAGGCCATTACATCATATTTGTGGCCACCAATAAGTCACAGATATGATTTTGATAAGGAATGGTTTACCAATGATTGTTCAATCATGTGCCATGTTCAAAACGATAAATACATTATAAATAGATTTTCTCTGTTTTTGTTTTGTTGATAGTTGATGTAGGACCTCTGTTATTTTCACATGGAGGGGAGGGACAGCCTGGGTCCAACGGGTAGAACGAATCGGCCTCACCCCATATACAGTAGTTCGTTCAAGTGAGGACACACTGTACAGTATATTTTGTCTTCATCTAGTACACACACATACCATACATACGTGCTGACAGTGACAGGGTGGGTGGGAGGGAGAGAGGCCCGATTTGCCTGCTAGCCACCTTAAGTGCTACAAATACACATGAACCGCACATGTCCATCAATCAAGTTAGGATTCCAGGTTTGGTTTAGTGTGCACGACTCATTTATTCATTCATTCACATTGTATCCTTGGATCTATAAAAAAGTAAAACAACCATGTATAATGTTGGTTCCAAATGCAGGTAATGCGTAGATCAAGGCATCAGCAAACATCAAATCCCCCAAAATAATTTTTTTTATTTGAGAATTTGTTAAGAGGTAAAATATGAAAAAATTGAAAGTGGCATCCCAAGTCATTTTGTGTGCTTTGAGTATCAATAAGACAGCTTTAATATCAAAGCTAAATCTATGGTCTACAACTATTGGATAAAGCAATATGTAAAAACACAGTAAAGTTAAGGTGTAAGAGTGTAGATGATGTAATTGGCATGAGGAATCAAAATGTGTAATGGCAGGCTGACTGCTTATGGAAAAAGCAATGAATATTACTAAGAAGCACTTGTACACTGATGGTTGACCTATGAACTTTAAAAACTGCCATAATATTATGTATACAAAGCAAATACCAAATACAGCATTAATGTGTGTGTGCATGCTTTACTGTCTGTGCATGTGTAATTCACATGTGAAGTTACAGGATGTGAGCTATGCTCATGGTATCCAGTCTTCCTTATAATCCTTGCCATACTGCAGATAATTTTGGCATCCACTATGTTCTCACTTCAATTATTCAAATTATTCATAACTGTTTGCAAGAAAAGGATTTCAGTACCTTTGTTTTCTAAGCTCAAGTCTGTGCCCCTTGTTCTAGACATTGCATTTTTTAAAATTCCTCTTTGTTAACTTTCTTGATTCCTACTATAATTTTGTATGTGGTGATCATATCTCCTCCTTCCCTTTTATCTACTAACTCTGGCATGTTTAATGCTTCAAGTCTTTCCCCCATATCATAGTTTTCATTTTTCAATTTTGGAAGTCATTTGGTAGCATTTCTTTCCATCTTACTTTTATTTTATTGATGTGCTTTTTTTTAGATATGGTTACCAATCTCTCTATACTTATAATGTTTTGAGAGGGTTGAGGGCTGGCGAGCACAAGTTTTTTTTAAATTTGGGTAGGATAAACAAGCAATATCACAGTGAAAAAGTGTATAAATATATAGAATATACTAAATACAGTAGACAAAAACAAAAAAGTAAAGAAATGAAGCAGAAATAGTGTTTTTGAAAGAAACACAGTAGTGGAAGCACAAGATGACCTAAAGAAAGATGGTTTTCACAACAGGTTAAGAGTCCCTACTAGGAGTAGAGTCACTACTGGGAGAAACAGCAGTAATTGTAGTTGTAGCAATACAATATTCTAACAGCACGGAATATTTCCAATCAATTTTCCACGTGACAATACAAACGGGAAAGATTGAAGAGGGGGGGGGGGGGAAGGGAGAGGAAAGAGAAAGTCTACAAATTTGCAACCCATGATCATCTCAATCTAGATATAATGTATAGCACAAAAGTAGCCTCTCCTTCCCCAGTAGATATCTAATTGTAGGTAACTCGGCCATCTATTATCTGTTCATCCCACATACACTCACTCTCACTGTCGTGCTCACACTCTCATAACCTCCGTCTCGTGTGTACACAGTTCTAGGTCATTTTCTCTCCTTTTGTATCATGCAAGTGTTTGTCTTAGGCATTAGACTTTTTGTATTCAAATTTTTAATTTAAACATGCCTTTTGAGCTTTAAAATATGCTTAAATACGTGTTCTATTATTTATATCACATGTATATATATATTGTAAAATATATATATACATAAAATAATAAAATTATGCAATGGAAAAAAAGGTGTCACCAGGAGGGTGTGCACCAGTCATTATACTCAAAAATGAATTAATGTACTAAATTACTAATATCTAAGTAAAATAGTTTTGGATAACTTTGCTAAAACATCACAATAAAGGCACTACTCACAATTTTATACTTTTTACACAAGTCTGACCTTATCTTTAGTGTCATCTATCATTTCCTCATTCCTTCAACTGATGAACCTATTTTTGCCTAATCTCCCACATCAAAACTCTTTATACTGTATTATATATCAAAATTATTACGTAATTAGTGTGAATTTCATCATTCCAAACTCGTATCTCAGTATGCTGTAACAATTGCTCAGATGAGCCTTGATCCTGAGATCTGGAGAGGTAAGCAGGTACTCTATAATAAACTGAAATTGTGCATAAATTGTGGTGTGTTTTAACCGTAATATGTATAAATTATCACCTTCATGTGGATACCTTGGATTTCAGGAATTGAGCTCACATGGAATGGGGGTGCCACCTTCAAACAATGAAAAAAAGATTATAAATAGACATTGTCATGAAATGTAACTATTTTTCATATTTATTGATTAGGTTTATTTTAGCTTAGTTAATAGTCCTGTGATAAAATCGACCAATATTACTGCAGAATAATACACAATGCACAATTCTGAAAGTACTTTATCACATCAAAGTAGTGAATTATCATGCAGCTTTAAACCCATCAAATTCTTATTATTCATCTGTATAGGATTACAACCCAAATTTATATTTTGTACCCATACTATACTAATTACATTATTCAAGTTTTACTAATCAGCACAGTGATTAAATTCAATTTTTTTTATTTACTCTGATAAGTGGCTAAATTTGCATCAATGGATTCTAAATACAATCACTAAACAAGTGTTAGACCCATAATCTATGGAACATCATGACAGTTCATTAATTTGTCAAGGTTTGCTTCAATAACTCGTGGCATGGTGGCTAGTAATGCCACTGCCTTGCAAATGATGTACATTGCATAATATAACAACCAACATTCACATATCTTCATGCTGAACATATATATTCTGACATCCTGCAAAATATAAGATGCTCTAGTTATATTATGAACCTAATCACTAGGGGTATAACACTGTAGGTGAAGTATATTTCCTATTGTAATTTAAATGGTATACTATACTTTTAAATTACTACTGGAGGCACCATATCCAACATATATAAAATTGTAAACAACATATTCAACTTGCCGAGTCCCAAATGTATAAATTAAACGTAGCCAATGTTGTCCTAGAATCACGATATTGAAAGTTAACAATGCTCTCTGTATAATGAACACACATCTATTGCCCATGAACTATCATACAACTTGACTCACAATATACAATGCCTGCTAAGACTAAGACACTTAATATGGTATGAGTTATGTTAAATGGACATTATAACATAATATTTACAAATACGATATGATACAAAACACTTATCCAATGATGAAAATTATTCTATTTACAAGAAAAATGTGGATGGAGATAATAAAGTGAATTTCCAGGTACTTTAGAGCTCCTACAGGAGAATGCTTGTAAATTGTGACCCTACATGAATGATTTGTGTACATTAATATACCCAAGCTGTAATAAATTACTGAAGTTCAAAAAATAATTTATAGTGTACTGTAATGAGGCTTATCCGATATTGCTACTGGACTAGAAATAATGCAAACTGGAACGGGTCCCTGGGGAAGCTGCTGTAACACGTGGCCTTGCTTCACTTTCTGTAATAATCTTTAAAAATTATGAAGACCCTTCCTGTTATACACTACATATATCCAAATTCTCCTTTGAAAGCAATGAGCAAATGGAGATACAATAATATTTAATTAGAATGTTTATTTCAAACCCCCCTAAGAATGTTTCAGCTATTCAACACCATTATTACTTATCCTTACAAATGCTTTAAAGATTTTGTGTCTACACAGCACCCATGTTCTGATTTTTACTTTTCAACAAATATCTTAAAATATAATTCAGCAATGGTGTGTGGTTATTAACTAGTAATAAGAGCAAAAGCCTTAGTTCCACAGGGGTTCCACGTCCAACAAAATATAATGCATATACTAAAGCTCCATACAGCACATCCAATTACTAATACCATTAACTCAATTTAGAACCAAAGTTCAACAATTATGAAGCCATTAACACATTCTAAATGCTTGTATCTTATTCAATAACAGAGAGTTCTGAGAGCGTTCCATCCCCATTATCAACAAGTGTACCCTCTTCCATAGTCACCCCTAAAATAACACCCTGTCCTCCTAACATGTTTTCAGGTTGATTATCAAGAGAACCAAGAACTGAGGTAATACCTGTTGGGGTTGATGCCAGCTGATTCTTTAGGGCACGTGCCAACATAGCTGAAGAAGAGAGTCCTGTCCGTTGAGGACCTTTCAAGGAATTGAATGAACTTGCTGGGATAGCTACTGAAAGAGTAGATGTTGTAACTGCCACCTGATGTTGAGATAACTTTGAATTTGTTTGAAGCAATTTACTAAGTTCTAATGATTGAAATCCATCAGTTTTTATTTGAACAAGACTATTTTTTCCATCATCTACAGAAAAATCATGCTTTGAGTCTGATTTGACTAGGGCTGCTAATTTTCCTTCCAAAGGTTGAGAAAGCAAGAGTTGACCATTTGGAAGAGCCTTAAGAGCAATTTTACCACCACTGGCTGCTACTAAACCTGTTAAATTAATACTTGAAATGGTTGTAGTTCCTTTAGTAGTAGCTGCTGATCCTCCTTTTATGATTTGTCCAGTCACAGCTATTGGGCTGTTAATTGGTGAAGCCGCAGTTGTTCCGCTTACCTGAACAGTCCCATCATTCTCAAACAACCTAGTTATTGATGGAGTAGAAGATTTATTGTTGTTGTCCAAGAGCTGGCTAGTGGAACTTGAAGAAAGCTGGTTCGCTGGTACTTGAAGAACTTCACCTGTGTTTGTTGTGACAGCTGTTAAACTCTCATTCTTGTGTGTGTGTGTACAATGATTTTTGAGACCTTGATTTGTACAGTAGCTTTTACCACAGTAACATCGGTAAGGTTTCCTCACTCTGTAAGATATTAAATGTATGAGAATTTTGAACCAAGTTCTGTCACATTTAGTACCAGGTAAGTAATAGAGTGATGTCAAAAGAGACCAACAGACAGAGACAGAATATAAAATGTAGAGAAACTCACTTTGGCATTGCCTTAAGTTTATTTTACTGACTGCAACTGAAATATTTATTTATTCATCAGATTTACAATGAGAAAACAAAAGCAACATATTTCTATTAAAAAAATATAACAAATAAATATAAATACAATAAACTAAATACTGTACCTTCTAAAATATTATTTGTCACCATGAAACCAAAAGGCAAATGTCTCAAATAAAATACAGTACGTACTTTAAATAATTTTACTTTATCTTTTAATAACCCAGAAAATCCAGTTAATTTAAGTGTAGGGCTCATATTAAATTCTACATTAGAGGGAATTTTAAAATGGATTGCTATGGACAAACATGGGAGTTTAGATTAACCACCGTGCTGCGCTGAGTTTATTGTGAAATTCCCCCTGTGCGCATGAAATAAAGTGTTCCCCCCCAAAATTCTTTTTTCTTCGTAAAATGATAAATTCCCTTCCCTGAACATGCCCATGTAAAAATAAATACCAAATTCCACTTACTTTGGCTGTGGGGACGTGGACAAGGTGCGCTGTGACGTCATCAGGGCCTGGTCGCCCGTGCATGAATCGCCCAGACACGGTCGCACGGGCCATTCAAGCACCGGGTGTTGCCACAAATATATTTTCAATTATTTGTTCTATGCATTTCCAATGCGGATTTATTTTATTTTTTTTATCGTATATGATGCATATTTGTGTCCTTTACAATATGTATACAGTAGAACGTTCATAATGTTCCATGGAACTGTGATACATGTGTCAGTAATTTGTCCCACAATAAATGTTTATTGCCGCAATATTACTGGTTAAAAATTCACTAAAATTACAATATGTACAGTTTCACACACTATTTACACGGTAACACACTGTATTACACACTCAGTACTTCGGAAGTGAGTAATAATCAACGAAGTAGTCCATGGTGCACAGCACGACTTCGCTCTCGTTGCATCAGGTACAGATAAATTTTTGCTTCCTGTTTCTTCATTCTGTGTGCTTGCAAATAACGCACTCGTGTATACCCTTGGCTTTAGTACTTATAGGTTGTATGTAGCCAAGCTTGTAAAGCATAAGGTAGTACTGTATTGAAAAGATTATAGGAAAAGATCAATTTGTAAGGTAGTCTTGAAAAGATTGCTTTGTATGGTCCCACACAGGAAGAGATTCAGCTTGCCTCAAAGAGTGTCCGTCGGTCAGAAAGAGATTCAGCTAGCCTCAAAGAGTGTCCGTCGGTCAGGAAGAGATTCAGATATTCTTGAAAATATCTATGGAAAAAAACACCATGGAAGCCACTAACACTAACACATGCTACTTGTATCAGATGCATCATCACTGAATGCAGAAAACAATTCATCTATGTATCATCTAAATAAATTGGAGATAGCATAAGATTGCAAGGGTGATGCTCAGAGCTACAACTGGATACGCTCGCTGTATCGCCCTCATAGGTGCTGTATCACTTGCATCCGACCTTTGTGTTAGGTCCTTATTGCGCCTAGCTTCACCAATATTATGACCCTTATGTTCTTGAAACAATAAGGTTTGAATTTCACCGACAGAGCGTTATCTTTCAACACCGCGTCGGACAGGTGTTTGGGAACTAAAGGCGCATGCACCACCCATGATTGCTCACTCAGAACTATCCCAGCCAGCAGCCCTAGAGCATTATGGGAATTTTTTCCAAGATGGCTGCCTCTCACTGGAGGTCCTAAGAGTCCATTTCGTACACAACCAACCTCATACACATTTAGAATGTGTACGGAAAAATCGAAGATAGTTTTCTTGGTTGGCGCAGTTTCCCGCCGACTAAGAATACTTGGTTGGCGCAGTTAAGTGGTTAAACGGTGAGGCTTGAGAATGCTCTCATGTGCAGATAAAGCAACTGACTATGCACATCTTGGTTTGTCTTTTATTATTTGTGTATTCTTCCTTAATTGTACCTGCAGCAAAACCAAGCGCAGAGAGTTAAGTGATACCAACAGTGATGAACGACCAAAGAAGTGTAGTGATCGACAACAGATGGGATCTGGGTTTCAAAGTTCAATAGAAACTCTCTAGGAAAATATCACCGGAAGGATGCAACAGGACCAAAAACTCCAAGAGGCACAGATTAATGGAAGGAAGCAGCTGTTATTTCCCTTGACATGTCAACTAACTTTTTATCAAAAGCAGGAGTGGACTGTTCAATTGGCCAAGAATTTTGGTGAATACAGTATGAACCATTATTTAAGGAGGGCGCTCACCAGCCTTACATAACGGTTGGGACAGAGGAGGCAGTGAAACATCTAACGACTGACGGATTTAAGAATATTATTTTGGTTACTCCTGAAGTGGGAATAATCAAACTAAAGTTATTTTTTTAAGTATCCAACATACCTGGATCCTCAATTTCTTCATCCCAACAATGAAAGTGTTGTGTGGGCTAAGAGGAACATTGCACGTGGTGAAAAACAAAGTCAGATTGTTGCCTTGTTAGGTAAGATAATCATCAAAAGAAGACACCAAACCGGGAAGGCTATGTAGCACCATCAAAGTGCGAAATAATCAGAGGGTGCTAAATATCACCAAGAATGCCAATATGAGAACAAAAACGCATAAGGTGAAAGATATCAAAAGTATCCAATTCACCTAGAATTCTATCGAGCGACAAGTGATCGCGAGGGACGGTCGGAACGCAAGCCACACGCTCGTCCTGGAAGTCAGGACATTCAATAAGGATATGCACAACTATAAGAGGGACAACGCAATTTGGACAATAAGGAGCAGGGCGGCGCTCCATTAAGTGACCGTGGGTTAAGCGAGTATGGCTAACACGCAGCCTTGCCAAAGCAGTTTCCCACCGCCGGTAACGGTGGTAGGAGGAAGGCCACAGGGACACACTACGTTTGAGAGTACGCAGCTTGCTACCAACTACAGAGGACCAACAACCCTGCCAACGGACAAGGATGGAGGAACAGGATAAAAGTCGGAATAAGGAATACCTTTACGGGAGATGGGACAAGAACAGATAGCTTCCCTAGCAGTAGCATCCGCACACTCATTTAAAGAAACACCAATATGGCTGGGAACCCAGCAAAACTCTACTGATTTAAATTTACTAGAAACAAGAAACAGCCAATGTTGAATCTCGATGATCACCGGATGGACAGGATTAAAGGACCCTAGAGCCATGAGGGCACTTTGAGAGTCAACTACAATCATAAAGGAGGAATGACAATGAGAAAGCAAGAGACAGAGAGCATAGAGAATAGCATAAAGTTCTGCTGTGAAGACGCTATCTTCCGAAGGGAGGCGACACATATAAGTGCGGTCAGGAAAAACAACAGAGTAGCCCACACCGTCAGCAGACTTAGACCCATCGGTGAAGATGGAAATAGAGTGGGAGTGCAAAGAAAAGTGCTCAGGGAAGAGGCATTTTAGAATTGTAGGAGGGGTAAAGGCTTTAGTGATATGAGTCAAGGACGTACAAAACTTGGGAAGGGGGACTCTCCACGGAGGCAAGGAAGGAACAATATGAGGAGAGACATTAGAAACATGAACAGAAAGAGAATCCTGTAAGCGAGATAACTGAACAGAAAGAGAAAGATGATGAAAAGGAACAGGAGCCACAGGAGGGGTAAAAGTTAAAGCACGACAGAGGCGAGAGGAACGATGTTGTAAGGACCGCACAAGATAGCGAAGACAGTAGCGATCACGGCGGTCCTGGAGAGAGAGGAAGCCAGTGTCAACATACAAACTGAGGGTGGGAGTCGAACAAAAGGCACCAGAGCTGAGACGCAACCCAGTATGGTGCAAAGCATCAAGACGGCGAAGAGTAGAAGGAGAAGCAGAAGAGTACGCAGGGCAACCATAATCGAGTTTAGACAGAACGAGAGAGGAGTGCAAATGAAGGAGCGTGCGTCTATCCGCTCCCCAAGAAGTATGGGACAAAACCTTAAGTAGGTTAAGGGCCCTAGAGCATTCAACTCTGAGGTAAGAGATATGGGCTGACCAAGACAAACGAGTGTCAAAGATTAACCCCAAAAGCTTAGCGGAATCCCTGTACACAAGGGGATGACCATAAAGCGACAAAGAGGGACGAAGAACTACATGCTTCCGAGTAAAAGTCATAGCACAAGTCTTAGACGTAGAGAACTTGAAGCCATGATCGGTGGCCCAAGACGACATGGCATCAATCGCAAGTTGAAGCCGCCGTTGAAGGAGAGGCGAATCATCACCCTGACAGCAAAGGGTAAGATCGTCGACAGAGAGCGGAGAAGACGCCAGAAGGAAGAGAGGAAAGAAGACTGTTGAGGGCAACTACAAAAAGAGTAGTGCTCAGAACACTACCCTCATACTGCCGAAAAGGGGCAGAGAGAGTGGTACCAAGCCGACACGAAAGGAACGACGAGAGAGGAAACTCTGGAGGAAGAGAGGCTGATTCCCACGAAGGCCAAAAGAATGAAGTTGAGACAGAATATGATACTGCCAGGTAGTGTCGTAAGCCTTTTCCAGGTCAAAAAGGATGGCAAGAACGGAGGTCTTCGCAGCAAAAGCAGTACGAATATAGACCTCCAAGTTCACCAGGACATCCGTTGTGCTGTGGCACTTGCGAAAACCAAATTGAGAAGGGGAGAGGTGGTGATAGCATTCTAAGAACCACATCAAACGAATGTTAACCATACGTTCAAAGAGCTTGTTGCCTTGTTAAAGGGTGAGGGTCTAGAAAGATTTTGTACAAGGGCTTGGATACAGGAAAGTGGCAAAATATATTGAGGAGCCTATATTATGCATGAAGAGTTCTCGTTGGGGATAAATGGCTTGGAATGCCAGCTTGACCCCAGATGTCAGTATTGTGATAAGAAGCATGATTTGTGACAGTGTAGAGTTAGGATTGACAAGGAGAAAATTTTTTGCCATCTTCCTGCAATAGTCAAGGCATCCCCAATGCTAGTTCCTCTCTATGTCCCATGAAGCCCTGTGTGAGAGATTCCAAGCCGGCACCCATAAGCAGGGTAAATGAAGATCCGAAGGAAGGCAAGATCGTATAGCAAGAACAAGGAAGAAACAGAGGAATGACAACGATAGCTTCTGTGACCAACGTTTGGGAGAGAGGCACGGCGACGATTAAGGATAGCCAAGTGGCTACCGAAGCTAGTAGGGAAGCCACTTTCCTAGTTGGAAATGAAGCCGAAAAAGTGTACCCTAGTGGTGATGAAGTGTAGGGTAGCTTTGTGGATTCTACGGTCAGTAGAACTAAGTATACACAAGATCTAAGAATACCTCAAAAAGTTGGACATGAGGATTGAAGTTTTAGAAAAATTAGCTATGGCAAATAGATGGGGTGTAGTGGGGAATAAAATGTAGGGAGAAGAAAGTAAGGAAGACGGATGGAAGAGTATCAGGAAAATTAACTATCCACTAGTGATGGCAGTGTTCAACCCAGTGTGGTGGAAAATGTTGACCGAGAAGCTCAGGAAAAATGGTATACAACAATAGAATTTCAAGATGATGATGTCGCTTATCCAAAAAATAAATAACCACAGCAAATATAAGAGTCTGAGAACATAGAGGGAAAAATTACTGCATCTGCATTGTGTTCCTTCCATGTTGGTAATAATTGTTTCTATGCCAATGAAATACAATCTTGAAGGACATCATGCTTTGTAGCATTAGAACATAAGGATCCAATTATGCATCCACGTACATTATTCATTTCTTTCCACCTTTTGAAGTGAGAGGATTAATTCATTAGCTCCCTCGCCGCTCATTAATCTAATCGCCGAAGCTTCATTTATCTCTGAAATTCTATCCCCAATATTCTGCAAGTTCAATCATATCATTATCTCAGTTTTGTTTATTTAATCATTATCTCAGTACAGTATTAGTATTTCTTGGGCTATGGAAATAATTTTGGGATTATTCTCATGGCTTCTTTTTGCACTTTCGCCAACTTGTTTAGTCTGCATTTACCAAAACAAGAAATCAATAAGAGATGCCATGTGATTACTATTAGAATGTAAAATATGATTAATAATTGTGTACTGCATGGGTCTGCGAGTCCCTTCAGGCAACGCATCCTCTGAATTGACAGTACGGTCTAATATTAAGTGTAATAAGTACAATTTGTGACTGCTAGGAATAGTGCATAATTACACTTATTTGTGCTGTTACATTTACCTCCCCATATATTCTCATTTTCTGTTAAAACACTCAGAATTTTAGGATGAAGTTTTCATGTTCAATTCTGTATACACAAGTTTTAAATATAAAAAAATTATTTTTCAGTTTTATTCAACAATAGAGATTTAATACAAAATTTGAAGATATTCAGAGTTACTTTATAATTTATTGAAAGATATTAGTTTTATTAGTTTAATAAAACTGTAATATCAATATAGCTATAGATTAAGTACTAATTGTAATTAAGAAGCAATAAAATGCTTGTCTTCATACACTAAGAAGGTTAGGTTAGGTCGTGGTTTCCTACTCAGCTTTTCAGGTAAACTCAAATATTCACAATATTTTTGTGCGATTCTGGCAATTATTTGACAGTACGGTTTAATACTAATTGTAATAAGTACAATTCCTGACTGCTAGGAATAGTACATAATTACACTTACTTGTGCCGTTACATTTACCTCCCCATATTCGGAGGATGGGCTGCTACAAGGACCTTATATAGATAAGGGTAGAAATAGCCTAAGCTACTCTATCCTTTTGAGATGTACTTCCATTTTCTCAATAAACTTACTTGAACTTGACCAAGTTTCAGCTCTTAGGCCCCACCTCTTCATCTAACAGTCATCAAATGCAATGGCCCCCAAATCCAATGTCATATCTATATTTAACCTCCCTTTAGCTCCTCTGTGGTTTATTTTAATTTTGTTATGTATATAATTATCTAACTTTAGTTAAAAGATGAGAGCTATGCTTATGGTGTTCTGCTTTCCCTATAATTTTTGTCATATGATGCTTGGAAACTGCTGCTGATGGTTTTGGCATCTCCCAACTTCTTTCTTAAATTGTTCAAACTGACCACAACTCTGTTTGCAAAGTAGAACCTTGAAATTTTTGGGATCGTTGTTTCCTTACCTTGAATCTATGGACCCTTGTTCTTGAAGCTACACGTTTCAAAAGTTTCTCTTTGAAAACTGTGTCGATCCTTGACACTATTTTGTGTGGTTGCCTCATTTCTTACTATCTTTTAATGTTGGCATATTTAAATCCTCCAGTTTCTCTTCATAGCCTTTGTGTTAGCCTCAAATTGTAAGATGGTTAGCAAATAATCAATCACAGAGGCAGTAGGCCCAATGATGTCACACTCCACAGAGCCGGCACCAGGCTGCTCTCAAGTAAGCCTCAGTAATCTCACGGACCTAGGGCACAGTGGACCTCGGTTGTGCTGGACCTTATATTATTACCTTCCACAATAAAGACCTTGAAGCTACAACAGTGTGTATTCTCTCCAGTCCCACGCAAGTTCTAATCAACAACCAAACAAGAACCAATATTGGTGGCAGTGGTGGGATGTAGCACTTTTTTGTCAGTGGCAACTTTTTAACCAGATAGGGTTTGTTTTGGGGCGCCTGCCTTTTTAGGTGCTTAACTTGGTCGAAGGCAGACATAGAATGCTTCCAACCACATGGGGTTTTTATAGAACATTGCTCTTTATGCCTCATCTGAGGGGCCATGTTCTGGCTTGTGGTCCCCGGTAGGCAGAAAGAACTCCATTCACTTTGACTGATGCCACAGTCTAATACATTCATATCAGCCAGGATAGCTCCGGGAAGCCGAAGGGGCTCCCCCCCCCCCAGAAAACTATAGTACTGTACATGTATTGTATAATGTATTGCTACCATGGATACCTAATTAAGAACTCCACAGAAATATGTGCCAAACAACAATATTTTCATGGTAACAATTAACAAAACTCACTTGCTATCTTTTTTGTGAGCATTCTTCGCATGATACTTTATTCCATTCACATTTTTGTATCGTTTCCGACATCCAACCACAGGACAGACATATGGTTTATCTTCACCATTACTGCTAGTGTGTCCTCTGAAACAAAAAGATGCAAAGAATTAGATATTGCACTGTTTTTATTTACAGGTCTTATCAGAATCAATGAAATTTTTTGTTTGTCCTTAAATGTGAATTTGAATACAGCTGACCCAGAATTTATACTGTCATTACCTATGTGCTCTAAACCTATATGGTAAATATATACAGACCAATTGAAATAACATGCAGTCAACACTTAAACTTGCACAGGCTTACAACCTGGAATAGCCTTGATGCTGAAGGAGAAAGAAGCAACGGAACCGAACCACCCAAAATACAAAAAATAAAAGATGACAGTCATCATCTCGGGTAAAAAGGAGAATACACCACATATCCAGACCACAGCAAAAGAACTCACCAGTGAAAGTAGAAAAGCACCCATATTCTGACAGGAACACCTGCCAGAATTTAAAGCCACCCAAAATTTGAATAAAGACCTGATGGGAAAGCAAAGACCATCTTAGCAACAGTGGGAATTTGAACACACATCTACAGCAGGTTTGACAAAGAAAACATATGGGATGCCATCCTGGTAACCCAGACCAGGCACAGGACAAGCATGCCAGATCGTAAGAAAGAACTATTCGAGATGTCTTTCAGTTCACCAAAAACCTGAAGCAGGCTAACTGGAAAAGAAAGATCTCTGGCCAGCATGTAAACCAATGAACAAATCCACAAGGGCCGTGATGAGGGTTCAAACCTACGTCCGGGATGATCCCAGATGCGCCTTAGTTGACTGTGTCATGACATGGTAAAAGATTTGCAACATGAAGAGCTAGTGTCCTCACGAGGATCCCACAGCTTCTCCGAAGAACAAACCTGTGTATTGAAGTAAAGGCGAAGAGGTAGAATATCTGGTTGACAGAGCCCAGGTGCATAGGGGAATTGTGCGAAACCCCAGTTTGTGCTTCGGAGAAGTTGCGGGATCCTTGTGAGGGCAGTAGTACTGAAGGTTGCAATTCTTTTACTATGTCATGAAGCAGTCGACTAAGGCGCATCTGGGATCATCCCGGATGTAGGTTCGAACCCTCATCACGGCCCTTGTGGATTTGTTCATTTGATATATCATGCTATTATGATTTCTGTGTGAATACAAACCATTGATTGGGGGCCCAAAGAAGCCAGTCACAGAGGAAGACCAGAACACTGATTCCCCAAAGACAAAGAGGTCAGTGGACCAAACGAATCAGCCTGATGAAGGTATGAGGCCCAAAGAAAGTGGCCCCACACAGAACCCCAATCAAATGCTGAACTCAGAATGAAGTACATTTTCCAATAGCTGTAATGAAGATCCAAGAAAATGAACCAAGAGACAAACCATAGAACTATATACACAGTGACCTGGAAGGCATTCAGTACCCCATTATGCCAGCACTTTGGTGTACCACTAAATGGTAGTTACCAGATCAGAATTAGCACCAAAAAATGGCCATGTAGCTATGTCATAGAGCATACAGGCATACCCACAAAGTCCTTGAATGATCGACACCTGAGAATTACTTCATCCAGTTCTCCAAGAAACAGGCATCAGAGTTGCTCAAAGCTCGAAGTGGAGTTACTGACCTCGGCCAAAACACCTGGTAGAGTGGCTGAATAGATACTCCCACTGCCACCAAAACTTGTTAAACACCCCCATCTCTAAGGAGAGAAGAGAACAGGGTGCAAACAGGAGGCAGAGTAATTAAAGCAGACTTCCAGATAGAAATCAAAATATAAAGCCAGCAGGCACAAAGAGCTGTCAAGAAGTCCATGACCTGTAGGAATGGTGCAGACAACCAGAAATGGCAATTGGTGTTGCAACAGTTGACAAGCCAGAGGAAGAGAGATAGTCAAGCCCAGAATTGCCTGATGCCAAGGGCAACCAGGGATCATAGAACATGGATTAATCAAAGCCCCACAAGGCAGCAGCAAACAGGATACCACTGCAACTACTAGTAGCTGACTTGTGTTGCTCCTTCCTCACAAGGGTTATCTTTCCTGTAAGGGTTGTGTTGCCTCTACGAGTTGCCCTTTCTCAAGTCATGTCACTTACAAGTGGATATAATGTCAGGGATTGGTGTCTGCATCACTGAAAGGTGCCTTGCCTCCTTTCTGGTCTGAAGACAATTAAGCACTGGTTCCCTTCTCATATCCTGTTCTTGATGGGCAGTAATGGCTTTGCTTGCTTCTAGGCATGAAACGTGAAACTGCCGCGTGGGGTTTCCACAGTGCAAACCTCATGGTCTCCAACGGTCACTCTTACTGTCACTCATTCCACCTTCTGAGTTTAGTAGTTTTTTCACCTACAGGTGTGTTACATGTGTCACAACTGAGCTACTGTTTTGGCCGAGCCATCTAGCAGTCGGCTGTATACCAGGTGGTGGCTGTGCTACTGGATCCAGTTCCATATCTGACAGCCCCCTTTCCCCCATTAGGTGGTGAGGAAGTTGAGCAGTTGGTGGTGAGTATTCTTACAATGCTTGCTCCTTACAATCTGGTGGCCCTACAACTGCCTTCAAGGGGCCAATTCATCCAGCTGCTTTTGCTCAGCATTTATCCTTTGTTGGTTCAGGTCAAGAATTCCCAAGAGACTGCTGCTAGGAAGTTTGCAGTTGAATCTTTGGGAGCTTTCTCATCCAGGATGATTGTTGGCAGAGATGTCTGGGCCTAATATCCCGTTGTTTCTAAGGAACGTCCTTAGTGGTTCAGTGTTCCAGAGTTCAGGGGCTTCTCCAAATGATGCTTGGTTCTGCCCACAGGTTCTCAGACATTTGGAGGGGAATGTTGGCTCTGTCCCAATGCATTCTTCTCTGCTGGGGAGAGAAGGTCCTATTGACTTGGGGTTGTAGGAGCATCTTTATTTGCCCTTTTAATCCTCTGTAGTGTTTGGTGCCTGTCCCTGAGGGTTTAAGGATACACAAAATTTTTTTTACTCTAACAGATTCCATCATGATTGGTGACCTGGATTCACTTCTTTTCCCAGATTTCCATCATTTCATCTTCCTACAGACTTGCTTTGACTTCTGCTCAGGGACTGGGTCAATCCTGCAGAAAAGTTGAGCTGCAGAGAAATTGCTGCAGAAAACATGAGCTGTAATATGAGGTCCCAGCTCCCTCTGGGCTGACAAACAATCCTTTGTTTTCATTCGGAAAATGGTACACATTTATCCATAATCAGGTGCCAGAATGGAAAGTCAGCTCAGTGTTACATATTTATCTAGGGGGTTCTTCCTTCAAAATAGTCAATGTTGCCTTGTATTTGTAAGCCTTGTCACACAAGGTTGGGTTGTGGTAGGTCCATGCCTTGGTGCTCAAGTTTCTGTGTTGCTTGTGGTGGTAGAACACCATCTGAGTGTCTTATAACATGCTTAGACCTGATATGGCAGGGCATATTGTGTAATCTCTCAGGGTCTTAAGTGGATGTGGTCCTCACCATAGTGTCAAGAGTCTTGCTCGTCTGTCCTCCCTGTTATAAAATTTGCAATTTGTTGGGTAAGGTGTGATTGCACTGAAGCCATCCTTGTGGCAGGTGTCCCGTCTGTCCACTGTTTCCAAGCAAGATTCGCAAACACCTCACTTTATATGAATCCACCATGCCAGCTTTCTCAGGCTTATTTCCCTGAATCTTCTGGACATATATTGGCACATTCCTACTCATCTGGTGTTCATGAATTGGCTGAGGTTTAAAGTGGAGCATCTCTGCTTCCACTTTAAACCTATGCCATTTTGGATGAAACATAGCACCCCACCCAGGAAGTTTATCAGGTTGACTCACATGAGCCTTCAACCTCTTTAGACTTTTGGGAATACACATTTTGGCGTACCTATTGACTGGCTGCTTTGAGCTCCCAGTCAGCATGTCTGCTAGTCCTGGACTGGGTTCTTTGGGTTTATCTTTAAGAGTTGCCAAAGACAATCCACCTACATCACGTATTGCTAGTGCCCCAAGAGGGGGCCCTAGTTAGATAGCATCTTGTTCATCTTGTTTGAGTTGTAATTTCATTGGTATACACAAGAGTGGGTTTCACATGTTTGTCTTTTAAAGAACTAAACTAAATCCCTGGATACCTACTTGCTTGCTAATTTTATTATGAGCTCTGCTGGGATCTCATCTTGAGTGGTCCATGAATCATTGCTGTCTTCATTATCACTATGAAGTGTTTCTTCACAATCACTCACTATAAAAAAAAAATGCAAAATTATGAGTCTATATCATTTCACTAATAAAGGCAATTTACCATAAAAAATTTACAAAACTGAAAATGATTTTTATACAAAGGATGACTTTTACATTACAGCAAATTTTATGGAACTTAATGATTGTTTTTTATTTTTTACTACTGATTGTTAATGACATTACATCTGCTACACTCACTGGATCATAAGATTATTAACAGGTACAGTATTACAAGTACTATAAAACTCTTCACTGCATACACACTACTTTCTAGAAAAGAAGAAAGGAAATGATGAAATTTAAGAACAATGTCATGTGCTGAGATTATGAGGTAATCGTTCAGTGCCTTCTTGAAAGACCTTATTTAAGCCAGAAACCTGAAAAAGCTACATTCAAGTACTTAAATATTTGATAACTAAAAAAGAAGAGCAATTTTATGCAGAGATTAGAAGGATGACCAATGAAAACACCTTGCCCACCTCCTCAAAACTCCCATATCGTACTAACATTCACACACAAAAATATTACTACTTATATAGTATTATTAGTTACAAGAAAGTTTCTTGGGAAGACAAAATTGATATACAGTTGCCTATAGAGAAACATTAGACAAACCAGTGAGCCATAATAAATCACAGTATTTTGGTTTTTATATTCAAGTTGTTATATGTAAGCTGTTTTAAAGTAAGTAATTATCAAAAGAAGGCACCAAGCCTGTTTTATAGAAAGATATCTTACATATGGACACCTTTTATAATACATTATTCCTATACACCATGTAACCATCTGAGATGTCATGCCCTGACTAACCTGGAGGGCTGTTACTGATTGCGCTGACAGGAGTGCTCTCTCGTGTGGAGGATGGTGTACCCACACTGGACCCTCCCACGCTTGAGCCTCCTCCACTCATGCTGCCCATGCTTGAGGCAACACTTCCCATTGTCTAGAACAAGTGGTATGTCTTTGGCCACCTCATTATTATTACACACAGGTTTAAGCAAGTAACATTACAAAACTCTCCACCATACTAATTCTCATTAAAACAATCTTCATCAGTGCCAAAAAAAAAAAAAACACCAATCGAGAAGTAATAATATGGATATTGAAAACAGCACAATAATGACCCTGTTTACAGCATGCAACAAGATGGGAAGATCATCAGCTGCTTAAAAAATAAGGAATAAGTATTTTTTTAAATATAAGGAACCACTATCATATAAGACAGAAGTGAAGGATTGAGTGATTAAAACATAATTCACTCAATAATTTTTTTTTTATTTAAATAAAATGTAGTATAATATATTTCCAGAACAGTAATGTAATATATTTTAACTCCACCAACATTCCTTCCACCCACACAAATGAGAATTATGCTTCAAATTTGCAATCATCTTTTGAACTAAAATCTTCAGAATATTATAAATGCGTTATTGGTCTTCTTTAATGGTGTTTAAAGTTTTTGTTTATTTTTAATACAAGAGATAAGTGAAAACTGCTCTACTGAAACATTAACAGGGGTCAAAAGCTTCAATGCATGATGTTCCATTCAGGTTATAAAGGCCTGCATCGGAAGCTGGCATTTTAACACTTTCGAGCGAGCGCCAGACCACCCCAAGGTGGGCCAGGCATTCCATGGGAGCATGCAGTTTTCAATTTTGGTTTTCACTCTTTTTCAATTTTGTCACAACAACTCTCATCATAGGGTCTTCCTATTGGTATAATGTGTTCACAATAAAATTCCCTACAGGAATATATGCATATAAAGTCCAAAAGCAAGGCGTATCACCCATACCAAACTGAGAAATTGGCAGCATGTTACCCGTGAGCGCCCAAGAGCAAAAAATGTGTACAGTGACACCTCAGCTCATGAATGTCCCTATTTATGAGCTTTATGGGTTACGAGCCCAATGTCTTCAGAAAATTTGAGTTGGGTTACAAGCTTTGCCTCGGGAAACGAGTTTGTTGATACGCATATGGCCGACCAGCTAGTGGTGGCATGGCGATTGCGCCTCAGTTTACCAGTGGCTCCCGCCTGGTAACTATTGCGCCCGAATTCTTTGTAAAGAATTTCATTTTTTTTTTTGGGGGGGGGGATTTTGGGGTATTTGAACATAAAAGTAATTATTATATATCTTGCCCATGGGTCACAAGAAAAGTGGTAAGATTCAACCTAAGAAAATAGTTGAGTAAAGGCAGTAGAGGATGTCCCTTCCTCATTAAGAAAATGTTTTAGTATGGGAAGAACTGTAAACTTTTGTTGAAAAAACTCACCCAGATAAAGCTGCAGCAGGTTGTTGCATTGACCTTTTAAATGACAATGTGATGTCTTACTACAGACAAGTGTTAAAATGTAGGGAAAAACAAGTGTCTTTAGACAGATTCTTTGTAAGACAAGCAAGCAGTGAGCCACAAGCAGGTCCTAGTGGTATGCAGGCAAAACGCGCCAGAGAGCGGACCCCAGAGAAGTCATCGCTGCCCGATGTTATAATGGAAGTTGACTCCCCTTCCAAACACTAATACCTCTCCTCCTCCCCCCTCCTCACCGTCTTCCATATGCCAACAAGAGTCATCAGTAAAGGTAGGTAATAACTTATACATACTTTAGTACTGAAGATTTGGGTAAATTAGGTATAAAATTTACTTTGAAGTTAATTTTTTGGGGAGTCTGGAACGGAATAATTCAGTGCAGGCGATGAGTCACAATAACGTGGCTGAAGTATGTTGACCAATCCACACACTAGAAAATGAAAGAACGACGACGTTTCAGTCCATCTTGAACCATTCTCAAGTCAATTGTGAGTGGTCACAATCGACTTGAGAATGGTCCAGGACAGACCGAAACGTCGTCGTCCCTTCATTTTCTAGTGTGTGGATTGGTCAACAGGAATAATTCAATTTCCATTATTTCTTGTGGAGAAATTCCCTTCAGTTTACGAATATTCAGCTTACGAGCCGTCTCTGGGAACGGATTAAATTCATAAGCCGAGGTACCACTGTATACTCTTTTCACTTTGGTTGCCTCAATTCTCGTCCTAGGTCTTTCATTTTGGTATCAATGTGTTCGCAATAAAATTCCCTACAGGAGTATATGCACATGAAGTCCAAAAGCCCGGCGTACCACCTGCACCAAACCGAGAAATTGGCCGCAAGTTACCCCATGAGTGCACAAGCGCAATAAAATGTGTATACTCTTTTTCACTTCGGTCAACTCAATTCTCGTCCTAGGTCTTCCATTTTTGGTATCAATGTGTTCGCAATAAAATTCCATACGGAAGTATGTGCATATAATGTCCAAAACCGCAGCGCGCCCCACCACAGTCAAGCCGAAAGCAGGCCGAACTTTTTTAATTTTTGACGCACCGATGCGCCATTCCCAAATTCATCTAATAATTTTTTACGCCATGTTGCATTGTCCCCGGGAGAAAGTGTTAACAATGTAAAACTTAAATTATGAAAAAACACATTGTGAAAGAATATATTGTGAAAGAATATGAATTCACAAAGTAAAACATTTAAATGATTAGCATTGAAAAAATGAAAAGTTAAATAAGGACTTCCAATATTTGGGACTCACTTTGAGAAGATAGAAACCAGATATATATTCTAGACAGACATATACAAATACAGTAAATATACAGAAAATACAGTATACAGATAAAGGTATAGATACAAAAGTCATAAATTCAAAGATCCCAGCCATGATAACAATGACCACAAGGACATGTACAAATTTTAGATGAATCGAATTTAACCCTTAAAGAGCATTTTCCGTTACAGTATTTGTTGATTTATCTAGTGAAATGTGCTCATCATCAGACAAGTCACATTTCGTGTCAATGTTTGAATACCAATGTTGCTCATGTGTGGGCAATAGCTGAATACTCTTTCTCAGCAGTCATGGGAGGCCACAAAATAGTTTAGAGTCAAATGTATTGCAGCTCCTGAAATCACCAGGAGCAGTCTCATCACCATCATACGATGACCATAGCACTTACCTGTGTCAACATCAAGATCTCCACTGTATAAGATTGGAATTCTTTTTACTTTTGTATACAGATTCCTTACTTTTGAATATACATCCTCAACTCACAATCAACAATCCTGGGTTTGATCCCTGAACAGGGTAGAATGGTTGGGCACATTTTCTTTCACCTGATGCATCTGTTCACTTAGTAGTAAACAGGTACCCAGAAGTTAGGCTGCATCCTGGGGGAAAGTCAATAATTGAGATAGGAGGATCCCAACAAGCTTAAGTACAGGCTTCCTTTCCAGACACTAAAAATTACTGTAAGATACAGTACATTACAGTGGGGCCTCAACTTATGAATATAATCCTTTCCCAGAGACGGGTTGCAAGTCTTGTAAGTCGAAACGAATTTTCCCATAAGAAATAATGTATATTGAATTAATCCGTTCCACACCCCCAAAAATATTAACTTAAATATACACTTTATACCAAATAACACTCATTTTGTACTAACTACAATACAGTACTGTACGTATATCTTACCTTGAATGAGGACTCTTGTTGACGTATAGAAGACGGTGAGGAGGAGGGGAGGAGGAAAGGTGTTAGTGTTTGGAAGGGAAGTCACCTTCCATTATAACATCAGGCAGTGATGACTTTTCTGGGGTATTCTCTCTCCTACGTGTTGCCTGCATACCACTAGGACCTGCTTGTGGCTCAGTGCTCGTTTTTCTCACTAAAAACTTGTCTAGAAACACTTGTTTTTTCTTACGTTGTAACTTTTGTCTGAAGTGAGACATCACATTGTCATTAAAAAGGTTAACACAATGGCCTGCTACAGCTTGATTTAGGTGCACTTTTCAGCAAAACTTCACAATTTTTCCCATACTGCACACATTTTCTCAATAAATGAGGAACAGACATCCTCTACTCTACATCAACAACCCTCATACCATTTTCGTGCTTACGAATGATCTCTTGTTTTTCTTCTATGGTCATTCTCGCATGTTTTCTTAGGTTGAACCTTATCGCTGACTTTCTTGGGACTCATGGCATGATATATAATAATTACTTTTATGTTCAAAAAACAAAAAAGCACAAAAATAATGAAATTCTTTACAAGCACCATCGTCACTAAGCAGACGGCTCTGGTAAACTGAGGCTGGGTCGGCCATGCCACCAGGAACCCGCGATCAGTCGACCAATACGCGTATCAACAAAGTCGCTAGTCGAGGCAAAGGTAGCAAGTTGAGTCGCACTTCCCGATGAAATTTACATCGTAACTAAAAAAATTTGTAAGGGCAGTTGTAAGTCGAGGTGCCATTGAATATGAAAATGGAGACCTGGTCAAAGACTGGGCTGTGGGGTCATTGATCCTCAGAATCACCACAAGGTAACCACAAGGTAGATATATGATTTTTTGTGTATTTTCCATACAGTACTTTTGATTACAGATTTACAATTTCATAACAAAAAATTAGATATTTTAAAATATCTAATATATAAAATATCTAATAGATAAAATAATATTTTTCCTCATTTATGCATTATGATAAATTTTTCCCAAAAATGACACATTCTATGTATCTTGTATCAATATTGTACACTAATATGTTCCATAAAATCACTGTACTATTAAGGGTATGCAGATAAATTTATCTATTTTCCAGCATTTGGTAAGGTTTTCAGCTCTGAATAGAAGTCCTTTAAACTGCATCAAGCACTATTACTTGTTCCCAAAATGTTGCAAATGTTGAATATACACAAATCAAATTTTGGCCTAAACTAATGACAGGTCACCAAGTTCTAGATACTTAATCATATGCAACCTCAAGACAATGTAGAGTAATGGAAGCTTTTGTCCAAAACAAATAGTTTTTTGCTACTTAAATAGACAGACTTGTATCAGACCCCAGCCACAACAACCAACATTGTGTCGTAAAACTCTTGCCACTTTTCTCTATTTCATATGAAGCATTATTACAATTTTTATGTCAAAAACAAAAGAACAAGCTTTTGCACATATTTTTATGACAAAATCACTTTAAAAATCAGTACTGAATGCAATAAAATGCCTCTTTCTGGTTGAGTCCCAGTGGTTTCCTGAAGCTGATAGCTCCCTACTACTTGGTCACACCAGTCACACTAGTCCTGTTTGGCCCACTGAAGACTAGAGCCAGAACCTGGCCCCCCTCACAAAGGTGCAAGGGGCTGGGGATTCTTATGATCATCCACACCAGGAAAAGCAACCAGAGAGTCAGACAAGGTTCATAGAAAACAAAGCATTGAAAAAACCCAAATGACTCCACAAATTATTCATTCAAAATAGTTGGTTCACTCTAAACTAGTTGACCCCCCCCTTAGTGCAAATGGTCACCACTTGGTAACCCAAAACTCCTGAGTAGCAGTCGGTCACCAGTCATTTCAGAGCTGATAAGGGATTCAGAGAACCACCAGGGTTCAACCAGAAAGACACTTCATTACATTCAACATTGGCTTTGGCTTAAAAAACCATGAGTCACCAGGACGCTAAGGCACCCCCAAACCCAAAAAGCAGCCTATGCCAAGTAAGAACAGCAGCCAAAACTGAGAATCGGCAAACAACATAGGCTGGAGGGTAAACTGCAGACTGCCGAGCTTAATGACTGCAGACAACCTGAGAAATACAAGCCTTGAAACAGGAGACCAAGGAAATAGGATCAACCAACAAAATGTCTACCGAGGTAGAGCAAGTAGCAAGCAAATAGCAGTAAAGAGCCACTACGGACACAACAACTGATCATCCCTGGGAACCTTCCACTTCCCTCTGGAAGCGAATCGATTCATTCTTTGCCACAAAAGAAGGGCTACTAATGAATAAACCATCCAACAGAGCTGAAAGACCAGAAACTGCCTCTGGAGGAGATCATGAAGATCCTCAACCCTGCAGCCAAAGGCGAGTGCTAACAAAAATATAGTCTTAAGAAAAATATCCTAGACTGAAAGGGGGCAACCATGAATTAAGAGGGAAGCAACACCAACACCTTGTCAAGCACCCAAGATGGGTCAGGAGGAGCATGAGCTTGTGATGAGAGAAAACCTGAGATGACTTCTGAAATGACACAGAAGTTAAATCAACATTGAATGCAAGCAATAGTGGCTCTGCCAATGCTGAACAATAAGAGGTGAAAGTATTTGGAATGAGATGCCAATCTAAAAACAAAACCAAAGGACAGACCTATAGGAACAGAGACCACAGACAACAAAGGTATAGAAAGAGGTGAAATGAGCAACAAAGCACTGCATACTGTTGCCACGAATAGACACAGGTGAGACACCAACAAAATATCAACCTGTTCACTATGCACAATGAAATCACATTAACGTGATATATCAATGTGAAAATCAGTAGGAGCAATGAGGAGGATTTAAACTCCCTCATTTTATACTCCAAAGCAAAATATGCCCTACACCACGACATGGTGAAAAGCAATGCAAAGGAGGATTCCACTGAATCCTCTAGGGGTCCCGAGGCTTACAAATGAAGCCCAATCATGGTTTCATGCATTGCCCCCATGCACTCTGGCTTATGGTTCAGTAGTTCTACCTCTAGCACTTCTCGTCAAATGCACAATGAAATCACATTAACGTGATGTATCAATGAGAAAATCAATAGGAGCCATGAGGAGGATTTGAACCCACTCACTTGGTACTCCCAAGCAAATGCCCTAGACCACTAAGCCATGACATGGTCAAAAGTAATAAAACCTGGGATTCCATTGAATTGTCTAAGGAAGAACCTCGGAATCGATAGAGGTAGAACTACTGGACCATGAGAGTGCATGGGGGAAATATGTAAAACCCTGATTGGGCTAAAGTTTGAAGTCTCAGGACCCCTAAAGAATTCAGCGGAATCTCAATTTACATTGCTCTTGACCATGTCATGGCTTAGTAATCTAAAGCATTTGCTTGAGAGTCATTTTAAAAATTTACTGACTCCCCCCCAGCCAGATAGTCTCTCTTATTACCAACCTCATCTGTCAGTCAGTGAGAACCTTTTTCCTCCATGTCAGAAGTCTCCCTGTCACCCCCTCTAGCTGTTTCGGTTTCCAGAACAGCCTCATGTGTGGGACTCTGTCAAAATTTTGTTTTTAGGTCCAGAGACACAGTTAACCCAGCCACCTCTTTCCTGTAGAATCTTCGTGGCTCTATTATAAAAATTATGTACATTTGTTACACAGGATCTGTTCAAAAATCATACTGTCCAAAAACAGTTCAGTTTTCCTGTTCAAAAACCATACTGTCTGTCTGTTATTATGTCATTACTCTCCAGGTGTTCAATTCATTTGGTTTAACTATTTTATCTAGTGTTTTGACTATCACTCGTTAATGATACGGGTCTATAATTTAGAGGGGTCTTCTCAGCTACCATTCTTATAGGTTGGAACTTTGTTTGCCTTTTTCCATATATCTGCTAAGATTTCATTGCACAAGGATGTCTGGAATATTAATTGGAGTGGAATGCTCAGCTCAGTTGCACATTCTTTGCACAAGCATTCTCAGTTTGCACATTGCGAGCATCAGAAATATTACAGGAACAACTGTGAACATCTTCAAGAGGAAACTAGATTGTTTCCTTCAAGGAGTGCCGGACCAACCGGGCTGTGGTGGGTATGTGGGCCTGTGGGCCGCTCCTAGCAACAGCCTGGTGGACCAAACTCTCACAAGTCCTGGCCTTGGGCCGGGCTTGGGGAGTAGAAGAACTCCCAGAACCCCATCAACCAGGTATCAACCAGGTAACCAGGTATTCTTGCGGCACCCAAGGTGAAGCTACAGCATGTCCAACTGCTTTATTTCTTCCTAGCCCCTTGAGTAATTTTTCCGCTGTCTTGAGATACCTCTATATATATTCTATGGTGTGCTCTGGAATTAGCATTGGGTCCAGCTCTCTGAAATCTTAATTTTGTACACACACACTTTTGGAACTGTTCATTTAGTGTGTCACACATTTCTTTTTCATTCTCAGTAATCCTGTTTCCCATTCTCAATCTCTGGATTTTATCCTTTACATGCAGCATGCCTTTAATGAATTTATAGAAAATGCCAGGATCTGCTTTACATTTGTCTGCTATGCCGTTCTCAAAGTTCCTTTCTGCCTCTCTCCTCACTGCTGTGTATTTGTTTCTTGCTTGCTTGTAGTGCTGGTATGTTTGAGGATCAGGCCTCTTTCTATATTGAACCCATTTTCTTGTCTTTTCCTCTCTGGCCCTCTCACAATTTCTGTTGAACCAATCCTATTTTCTGGTTCTACATCTCAGTTTTGGTATGAGGTTTTGTGTGCCTTCATCATATATTTCACAAAGTTTGGCATTCATCTCATTTAGTTCCTTGCCAAAGTAACAAGTCTGTCCAATTAAATTCATTAAAGAATTTTCTAAGTTCCCCATAGTGTCCTCTCTTGAAATAAAGTTTATCAACTGTTTCAATGTCCCCCATTCTCTTCTAGATAATATTGCAAAGCATATTTAATTTCCAACAGGAAATGATCACTTTTTCCCAAAGGAGGAAGGTACTGGATGTCAAATATCGCCTCCTCTTTCCTGGTGAATATTAGATTCATTACTGATGGAACATCCCCTTCCCTCATTCTTGTGGCCTGCTTGACAGGTTGGTACAGAATGTAACCAGAATGAGGTTTACAAATTTGCCTTTTCAAATGTCCTCTGTTCTTGCTTCGTAGGCCTCCCAGTCTATTGCTTTCAAGTTAAAGTCCCCCAGTACCAACAATCATGACTTACTCTATCTGCCCTTACTACAATCTCTCTCATGACCATTATAAGGCCCTATCTATTGTCATCTAGTTTCTCCTTTGTTTGTGTGTTGCATGCTAGTGGGCTGTAGGCATTTGCAATTATCAGATCATTCTGATTCCAGACCTGCAACGACATTATGTCAACTTTGAGGGTTTTTGATTATTAACTCTCTTACCTTCAGGTGTTCTTTCACCACCACAGCCACTCCTTCCCCTTTTTTAGTTTTCCTGTCATGTCTGCAAACCGAGTAGCCCCTTGGGAATACGACCTCATTTAATATATTTTCTTCAAGTTTTGTCTCTGTTAATGGGACAACATAGGGGCCCTTAAGCTGAATTCTATCTTTTAGCTCCAGTATTTTTTATCTTGCTCCCTCTATGTTGATATATACAATTTTCAGGAAACTCTTCCCTTTCCCTTTGTCCTTTACCCCCCCTGCCTCTAATGATTTTATTGCTTTGTTTTAAGTACCATTTCACTAGCTTTCCAGTCCATAACATTTTGTATAAAAAAAAAAAATATTTCTTCATTTCTATTTCCACTTACACATTTTGCTTCATCAAGGTTTGTTTTCAGCTTTTCTCTATCTTCCTTTGCAAGGACTTTTCTTATTCACCAAAGTTTGCCATCCTCATCACTATGCAATTTCCTGGCATTTCTAAGCACTTCTATAATTTGTTTCAGTCCATTAAATATCACCCTTAAGGGGAGATTTTTGTCTTTCTCATATTTTCTTATCCTTCTAAAACCACTGATATTTTCCATTGAACTGAGGCCTTATCTTAAACCTACTGTTTTCTTAATAATTTTCATCTCTTCTGCAGCTGTCAACTCTAGATGATATTTCCTTTTCTAAACACCTTGAAAATTATTATGAACATACTTCTATCTGTGTATGTGTGTGAGACACATACCAGTATATACTGTCTGTGTGTGTGTGTGTGTAATTACCTAAGTGTAGTTACAGGATGAGAGCTACGCTCGTGGTGTCCCGTCTTCCCAGCACTCTTTGTCATATAACGCTTTGAAACTACTGACGGTCTTGGCCTCCACCACCTTCTCACTTAACTTGTTCCAACCGTCTACCACTCTATTTGCGAAGGTGAATTTTCTTATATTTCTTCGGCATCTGTGTTTAGCTAGTTTAAATCTATGACCTCTTGTTCTTGAAATTCCAGGTCTCAGGAAGTCTTCCCTGTCGATTTTATCAATTCCTGTTACTATTTTGTATGTAGTGATCATATCACCTCTTTTTCTTCTGTCTTCTAGTTTTGACATATTTAATGCTTCTAACCTCTCCTCGTAGCTCTTGCCCTTCAGTTCTGGGAGCCACTTAGTAGCAAGTCTTTGCACCTTTTCCAGTTTGTTGATGTGCTTCTTAAGATATGGGCACCACACAACAGCTGCATATTCTAGCTTTGGCCTAACAAAAGTCATGAACAATTTCTTTAGTATATCGCCATCCATGTATTTAAATGCAATTCTGAAGTTAGAAAGCATAGCATAGGCTCCTTGCACAATATTCTTTATGTGGTCCTCAGGTGATAGTTTTCTATCTAGAACCACTCCTAGATCTCTTTCTTTATCAGAATTCTTTAAAGATTTCTCACATAATATATAGGTTGTGTGGGGTCTATGTTCTCCTATTCCACATTCCATAACATGACATTTATTAACATTAAATTCCATTTGCCAAGTGGTGCTCCATATACTTATTTTGTCCAGGTCTTCTTGAAGGGCATGACAGTCATCTAAATTTCTTATCCTTCCTATTATCTTAGCATCATCAGCAAACATGTTCATATAATTCTGTATACCAACTGGTAGATCATTTATGTACACAATAAACATCACTGGTGCAAGAACTGAACCCTGTGGTACTCCACTTGTGACATTTCTCCATTCCGATACATTGCCTCTGATTACTGCCCTCATTTTTCTATCAGTCAGAAAATTTTTCATCCATGATAGAAGCTTACCTGTCACCCCTCCAATATTTTCCAGTTTCCAGAACAACCTCTTATGTGGAACTCTGTCGAAAGCCTTTTTTAGGTCCAGATAGATGCAGTCAACCCAACCATCTCTTTCCTGTAATATCTCTGTGGCTCGATCATAGAAACTGAGTAAATTCGATACACAGGATCTTCCAGATCGAAAACCATACTGTCTGTCTGATATTATATCATTTCTCTCTAGGTGTTCTACCCATTTAGTTTTGATTAGTTTTTCCAATACTTTCACTATTACACTTGTCAATGATACAGGTCTATAATTGAGGGGGTCTTCCCTGCTGCCACTTTTGTAGATTGGAACTATGTTAGCCTGTTTCCACCCGTCTGCTACGATTCCTGTACACAGGGATGCCTGAAAGATCAGGTGAAGTGGAATGCTGAGCTCAGATGCACATTCTCTCAGAACCCATGGTGAAACGCCATCTGGGCCAGCTGCTTTGTTCATACCGAGCTCCTTGAGCATTTTTTCCACTTCGTCTCTAGACACCTCTATGTGTTCTATGTTGTTCTCTGGAATTCTTATTGTATCTGGTTCCCTAAAGATTTCATTTTGTACAAACACACTTTGGAACTTTTCGTTTAGTGTTTCACACATTTCCTTTTCATCTTCCGTGAATCTATTTCCCATTTTCAACCTCTGAATATTATCCTTTACCTGCAATTTGTTGTTTATGAATTTATAGAATAGACCTGGTTCTGTTTTACATTTGTCCGCAATCCCTTTTTCAAAATTTCTTTCTGCCTCTCTCCTCACTGCCGTGTAGTTGTTTCTCGCATCTTTGTATCGCTGGTATGTTTGGGGGTTCGGCCTCTTCCTGTATTGATTCCATTTTTGTGTCTTTCGGTCTCTAGCCCTCTCGCAATTTCTATTGAACCAATCCTGTTTCCTAGTTCTGCATCTCTGTTTTGGTATAAATTTTTTTGTGCCTTTATCATATATTTCACAAAACTTGCCATACATCTCATTCACTTCCTTACCTAGCATCAAGTCTGTCCAATTATACTCACTAAAAAAATTTCTAAGGTCACCATAATGTCCTCTCCTGAAGTCTGGTTTTTCAACTGCTTCAACCTCCTTATTTTCTTCCAGCTTATAACGCATTGCATACTTTATTCCCAAAAAGACATGGTCACTTTTACCCAAGGGAGGAAGGTACTGAATGTCAAATATCTCTTCCTCCTTCCTGGTAAATATCAAATCTAGCATGGAGGGAACGTCCCCTTCCCTCATCCTCGTAGCTTGTTTAACATGTTGATACAAGAATGTTTCCAGGATGAGGTCTACAAATTTACAGGTCCAAAAATCTTCTGTTTTAGCTTCATATGCTTCCCAGTCTATGGATTTCAAGTTGAAGTCACCGACTATCAACAGTCGTGATCTATCGTTATCCGCTCCCGCTATAATCTCTCTCATTATTGTTATAAGACCTTCACGTTTACTATCTAGCTCCTCCTTTGACCATGTGCTGCTTGGCGGTGGACTATATGCATTTATCATCATTAGTTTATCATCCTCATAGCAGATCTCTAGTGCTATTATGTCAACTTCTTGTGGATTGGCAATCATTATTTCCTTCACCTTTAGGTGTTCTTTTACCAGCACAGCAACGCCACCGCCTTTCCTAATTTTTCTGTCCCGTCTCCAAATTGAGTAGCCCCTTGGGAATATGACCTCATTTAAAATTACATCTTCAAGTTTTGTCTCCGTGAGTGCAACAATGTCTGGTGTCTGCAGCTGTATTACATCACTTAACTCCAGTATCTTCGATCTCACTCCATCTATGTTGGTGTATGCAATCTTCAGGAACTTGTTCCCCCTCTCCTTATTCTTCACTCCCCCTCTCTCTATTGATTTTGTTGGTTTGCCTTTATGTACCACTTTACTGGTTTGCCTACCCCTATCACTTTGTAGAAAAAAGAATTTATTTCTTCTTCATTCCTGCTCTCATTTAAATGTTTTGCCTCGGCGAGGTTCAGTTTCAGCTTCTCTCTGTCTTCTTTTGAAAGATCTCGTCTTAACGACCACCCTTTCCCATCCTCATCCCTTTGCAATTTTCTAGCATTCCTTAGTACTTCTTCCATCTGTTTGGCACCGTTTAGGGTGATCCTCAAAGGTCGATCTTTCCCTTTTACGTACCTGCCTATTCTCCTGTAGTCGCACACATTCTCTCTGTTTGTAAGACCTTCCACGAGGCCAACAATTTTATCTACTACTTTAGCTTCTTCTACAGCTCTTTCTGACCTAGATGTTATCGCCTTTTCTTTGCAGCCAAAAATGATCAGGGACTTACTCCGATCAACTGTGTTTTGCACCAACTTCGGGTTAGATGCCAATTCTTTCCTCACTTCTAGCCTAATGTTTGTTTTATCTTGGTTGCTGCAGTGTTTGACTTCCTTTACTGCTTCTTCTATTTTTTCCTTCTCCTTGGCCACTTGTGCATAAGTGAGTTGCATATCTTTCTTGCACTGTTCTATTCCCTGTGTAACTTCCTCCATCTGTGCTGACAAAAGCTGTTTCTCCTGTTGAATTTCCTTGCCTAACCTATTGTAGTCATTTATGTTTAAATTTACTTTAACTTCTTCCAAAGCTATTTTTAAGAGTTTATTTTCTTCTTCCATGGCTTTGCAATTTGTTTCCAATTGATTCTTATCCTTGCGCAAGTCTTTCACTAAACCCTCAAGACATAAAACTTTGCTATTCAAATGGTCATTACTTTCTTTCAATTTACTAATTATTTCTACATGAGAGTTCACTATAGTATCTAAATTTACCAACTTGTTATGTAGACTACTAATATCAATGCTTTCTTCATTGAATCCCTCAAAATCAAGCTCTGTTTTGTTTTTCCCCTTGCCAGTGGCCATCTTGAATGTTCTTCTTTGCACTGTAAACACTAGGGCAACTTTTTCTCATCCGATTCTTCACTTCCCTTAGCACTTTCCTGTTATCTCACCTATTTTTCAAGAGCACTATACCTTTATGTTCTGTGGGACACCACTCACTACCATCAACCTGTACTACAATACTTAGGATTGTTGAAATATGCTGGAGCTCCTCTGCTGCAAGTGTTGACCCTAGGGGTGTCACCTTTTAGTGACAGTGAATGTGTGTGTGTGTGTGTGTGTGTGTAATTACCTAAGTGTAATTACCTAAGTGTAGTTACAGGATGAGAGCTACGCTCGTGGTGTCCCGTCTTCCCAGCACTCTTTGTCATATAACGCTTTGAAACTACTGACGGTCTTGGCCTCCACCACCTTCTCACTTAACTTGTTCCAACCGTCTACCACTCTATTTGCGAAGGTGAATTTTCTTATATTTCTTCGGCATCTGTGTTTAGCTAGTTTAAATCTATGACCTCTTGTTCTTGAAATTCCAGGTCTCAGGAAGTCTTCCCTGTCGATTTTATCAATTCCTGTAACTATTTTGTATGTAGTGATCATATCACCTCTTTTTCTTCTGTCTTCTAGTTTTGGCATATTTAATGCTTCTAACCTCTCCTCGTAGCTCTTGCCCTTCAGTTCTGGGAGCCACTTAGTAGCATGTCTTTGCACCTTTTCCAGTTTGTTGATGTGCTTCTTAAGATATGGGCACCACACAACAGCTGCATATTCTAGCTTTGGCCTAACAAAAGTCATGAACAATTTCTTTAGTATATCGCCATCCATGTATTTAAATGCAATTCTGAAGTTAGAAAGCATAGCATAGGCTCCTTGCACAATATTCTTTATGTGGTCCTCAGGTGATAGTTTTCTATCTAGAACCACTCCTAGATCTCTTTCTTTATCAGAATTCTTTAAAGATTTCTCACATAATATATAGGTTGTGTGGGGTCTATGTTCTCCTATTCCACATTCCATAACATGACATTTATTAACATTAAATTCCATTTGCCAAGTGGTGCTCCATATACTTATTTTGTCCAGGTCTTCTTGAAGGGCATGACAGTCATCTAAATTTCTTATCCTTCCTATTATCTTAGCATCATCAGCAAACATGTTCATATAATTCTGTATACCAACTGGTAGATCATTTATGTACACAATAAACATCACTGGTGCAAGAACTGAACCCTGTGGTACTCCACTTGTGACATTTCTCCATTCTGATACATTGCCTCTGATTACTGCCCTCATTTTTCTATCAGTCAGAAAATTTTTCATCCATGATAGAAGCTTACCTGTCACCCCTCCAATATTTTCCAGTTTCCAGAACAACCTCTTATGTGGAACTCTGTCGAAAGCCTTTTTTAGGTCCAGATAGATGCAGTCAACCCAACCATCTCTTTCCTGTAATATCTCTGTGGCTCGATCATAGAAACTGAGTAAATTCGATACACAGGATCTTCCAGATCGAAAACCATACTGTCTGTCTGATATTATATCATTTCTCTCTAGGTGTTCTACCCATTTAGTTTTGATTAGTTTTTCCAATACTTTCACTATTACACTTGTCAATGATACAGGTCTATAATTGAGGGGGTCTTCCCTGCTGCCACTTTTGTAGATTGGAACTATGTTAGCCTGTTTCCACCCGTCGTGTGTGTGTGTGTGTGTGTGTGTGTGTGTGTGTGTGTGTGTGTATGTATGTATGTATGTATATGTCGTACCTAGTAGCCAGAACGCACTTCTCGGCCTACTATGCAAGGCCCGATTTGCCTAATAAGCCAAGTTTTCCTGAACTAATATATTTTCTCTAATTTTTTTCTTATGAAATGATAAAGCTACCCATTTCATTATGTATGAGGTCAATTTATTTTTATTGGAGTTAAAATTAACGTAGATATACGACCGAACCTAACCAACCCTACCTAACCTAACCTAACCTATCTTTATAGGTTAGGTTAGGTTAGGTAGCAGAAAAAGTTAGGTTAGGTTAGGTTAGGTAGGTTAGGCAGTCGAAAAAACATTAATTCATGAAAACTTGGCTTATTAGGCAAATCGGGCCTTGCATAGTAGGCTGAGAAGTGCGTTCTGGCTACTAGGTACGACATATATATATATATATATATATATATATATATATATATATATATATATATATATATATATATATATATATATATATATATATATATAATATATATATATATATATATATATATATAATATATATATATATTATATATATATATTATATATATATATTATATATATATATTATATATATATATTATATATATATATTATATATATATATTATATATATATATTATATATACAGAGCACCACTTGGTTTCCGAACTTTAGTTATCCGAAACTTCCAGTTTCCCGATTGGGGTTGGGGAGTCATGCTACCCGAACAAAGTTCGGGTAGGAAGGGGTCCGCCAAGCGTCACGCCGGCTTGTGGTGGTGGGTGGGAGATGGTCCAGGGTGCCCACTGTGACTTCACAGATTCACGGCCTATTATTCCTATTACAGTATTTTGAATTGCCATAAGGCTGGAATGTTCATTCTGTGCTTTTGTTTTACATATCTGCACAATCAAGAAACATCTGTGCACCATGTTGGCTCCAAATGGACACATTGCGTCAGTGATGGCTGACTGGTGGGTGGATGGAGCTTAGGTGGGAGGCAGTATGAGAGGGGGGGGGGAGAATCAGTGAGAGAGGGGGATAATTAGTCAGAAAGGGAGGGAGAGAGAGATGCTAGGATGGAGGGGGAGGTAGGGAGAGATGTTAGGAGGTAGGGAGAGATGCTAAGAGGGAGGGGGAGGTAGGGAGAGATGTTAGGAGGTAGGGAGAGATGCTAAGAGGGAGGGGGAGGCAGGGAGAGATGCTAAGAGGGAGGGGGAGGTAGGGAGAGATGTTAGGAGGTAGGGAGAGATGCTAAGAGGGAGGGGGAGGTAGGGAGAGATGTTAGGAGGTAGGGAGAGATGCTAGGATGGAGGGGGAGGTAGGGAGAGATGTTAGGAGGTAGGGAGAGATGCTAAGAGGGAGGGGGAGGTAGGGAGAGATGCTAAGAGGGAGGGGGAGGTAGGGAGAGATGCTAAGAGGGAGGGGGAGGTAGGGAGAGATGCTAAGAGGGAGGGGGAGGTAGGGAGAGATGTTAGGAGGTAGGGAGAGATGCTAAGAGGGAGGGGGAGGTAGGGAGAGATGTTAGGAGGTAGGGAGAGATGCTAGGATGGAGGGGGAGGTAGGGAGAGATGTTAGGAGGTAGGGAGAGATGCTAAGAGGGAGGGGGAGGTAGGGAGAGATGCTAAGAGGGAGGGGGAGGTAGGGAGAGATGCTAAGAGGGAGGGGGAGGTAGGGAGAGATGCTAAGAGGGAGGGGGAGGTAGGGAGAGATGTTAGGAGGTAGGGAGAGATGCTAAGAGGGAGGGGGAGGTAGGGAGAGATGTTAGGAGGTAGGGAGAGATGCTAAGAGGGAGGGGGAGGTAGGGAGAGATGCTAGGAGGTAGGCAGGAAGGGACGGAAGTAGTGAGAATTAGGGAGGGAAAGGCAAGCTGGCAGGCACAGGCTGGCAGGCACAGGCAGACAGGCACAGGCAGACAGGCAGGCAGGCAGGCTGGGAAGGAGGCAGGCAGGCAGGCTCGGGTAAGGAAGCGGTCAGCCAAGCGTCGTGCCGGCCCGTGGTGGGTGGGTGGGGGGGGGTGGGTGATGGTTTAGTTTGCTCACTGACCGTGTCGGGCGCCGCCGCCTACCCTGTGACGTCACAGACTCACGGCCTATTGTTCCCATTGTTTGAATTTGTCACGAGACTGGAGTGTTCATTCCGTGACTTTGTTTTACATATCAGCACAATCAAGGAACATCCGTGCACCATGTCGGCTCCAAATGCACGCATTGTGTCAGTGAAAGCATCTACAAGCGGGTTACGTAAAAGAAAGAGGTCAGTGATGACATTTGAAAAGAAAGTTGAAATAATTAAGAAGGTGGAAAGCGGTGTCCCGAGAAGTGTCGTGTGCGCTGAGTATGGCATTAGTAAAAGTACTGTTTTTGATCTTCTTAAGGCTAAACCTATCATTTTTGACTATTTCTCTAGAAGTGAAAGTGATAAAGCAATACGAAATAGAAAGGTAGTAAGTAAAGCAAAAGTGGAGAGTGTTGATAACGCAGTGTGGGAGTGGTACAGACAGAGACGTGAGGTGACGAAGAAGCCAGTGGCAGGCTGGCTCCTCGTGGAAAAGGCGCGTGAATTTCACCAAGCAATGAAAATTACTCAAAAGTGTGTATACAGTGATGGTTGGCTCAGAAGTTTTAAAACCCGTCATGGCATTAGGTTTATTAAAGTGCATGGTGAAAGACAATCTGCTGATATTGTTGGTGCTGATGAGTATGTGAGTAAATTTGCGGAGATGGTGCAGGAACAAAATTTATCTCCAGAGCAAATTTATAATGCTGATGAGACAGGTTTGTACTGGCGTATGCTTCCCACAGAAACGATGGCTCATAGTGGTGAGGACGATCCTTCAGGTGGTTATAAACAGAACAAACAGAGAATTTCTTTGTTGTGCTGTGCAAATGCAGCTGGCACGCACAAATTAAAGTTACTTGTGATTGGAATTAGTAAAAACCCCAGGGCTTTAAAGTCAGCCAGGTGCCTCCCTGTGATTTATAAGGACCAGCCAAGTGCGTGGATGTCTCGAGTAATATTTGTCGAGTGGTTTAATAAGAACTTTGTACCCGAGGTGAAGGAGCACCTGAAAAGTGTTGGTCTCCCGCAAAACAGCAAAGTTGTGCTGCTGCTAGATAACAGTTCAACGCATCCACGAGGTGATGAGCTTATAAATGGCAATATTATTGGAACGTTCTTGCCACCCAATACAACCTCAGTGATCCAACCCATGGATCAAGGAATAATTAAGAACCTTAAACACCACTACAAGAGGATGTTTGCCAGACGTCTTAACAATCAGCTTGGAACACTTAAGGACTTTTATAAAGTCTTCACAATAAAGTCAGCTATCTGGACTATTGCTAGTGCGTGGGATGAGGTAAAGCAGACAACACTAAGAAATGGTTGGAAAAAACTTTGGCCCGCGTCAAGTCTGTTTCCTGAGGAAGATGACGAGGCAGATTTTGAAGGATTTGCGGTGAAGAAAGTTAGCGAGAAGAAAAAATTAAGAGAGGAACTCCTAGCCTATGTCAAGGGGATTAAGTCCCCTGAGATTAGAGCAGAACTGGTGACTGAAACAATCGAAGATGACATAGATAGATGGATAGATTTTGATGAAGCAGCCCCAAACAATCGAAACATGACTAATGATGAAATTATAGAATTAGTATGTACAGCAAAAAAGCCAGACGAGTGCAGTGAAGAAGATGGAGAGGAAGAGGAAGAGGAAGAGGATGAAGAAACGTTAAAGGAAAAATTTGATATGGAAAAAGTTCAGCAAAATTTTGAATACATTCTGGGATTTATGGACACGAGTTACAGCGAGTTTGAAACTAAGGACATGATGAGTCTGTACAATATGTATATGAAGTTTTTAAAAACAAGAGCCAAGGGAATGAAACAAATGTCAATTACAGAGTCTTTTGCAATGGCTTCCAAGAAAGCTCGCATTGCATCACCTGCACCTGACTCATCGCATGTTGACCCAGTCAATCCAACACCATCAACATCCACCACCACCTCTTCCATGTAAATAACTATGCTTCATCAACATCGATCATCAACATAAGAGGATCAGGACTTCAATTATTGGTGAGTACAAACAAAATACGGTCACGCATTTACGCTATGAACCTGTCGATTTTTTCCCTTAGATTTTTTTCACATTATTTTTTTTATTTTTTCCTCCATTTCTCGTATACGAACTTACATGTTAACCGACGGGTCTCGTCCCCAAGGGGTTCGGAAACCAAGTGGTGCTCTGTATATATTATATATATATTATATATATATATATATTAACATATATATATATATATATATATATATAAACAGCGATTCTATGTCCAACGAGGCTCTTATCTCTGTGGCCCGTGTGCCCCGCAGTAAGTCAACAAATTCCTTTGGAGACTTCAGGCCAACAAACAAACAGGCCAGCAAAGGTCAACAAACTGATCGAAACTGTGAACGCCAAGAAATCCGGACTCCACCTGCCAAAGATCATTGGGGAATATAAACCTGGATATGCGTATGGAAATGTCAAGACACACAAGCCTGGAAACCCACTTCGGCCAATCATTAGCCAGATACCCACACCCACGTACAGACTGGCGAAGCGACTCAACGGCCTGCTGACTCCTTATGTTCCTTGCGCCTTCAGCCTGAAGTCTCCAAAGGAATTTGTTGACTTACTGCGGGGCACACGGGCCACAGGGATAAGAGCCTCGTTGGACGTAGAATCGCTGTTTACCAACGTACCTGTGGACGAGACAATCGGAATGATAGCCGACAGAGTGTATCGTGATCCAGCCTGTACTCCTCTTGACATACCAGAAAATATTCTGAGGAATATTTTACTCCAAGCTTGTACTAAAGAGGCACCCTTCTTGAGCCCGGATGGGCACATGTATAAGCAAGTAGATGGGGTCGCCATGGGTTCTCCCCTAGGTGTCCTGTTTGCAAACTTCTACATGGGTACCATCGAGCAAAAAGTCTTAGTCGACATGAACTTGAAACCGGCCATATACTGCAGGTATGTTGACGACATTTTTACACAGGTACCTGATGTCAGACATCTGTAGGAGCTGAAGGAGGCATTTGAGCAGAGTTCCGTGCTGCGTTTCACTTACGAGATGGAAAAGGATGGGAAGCTGCCCTTTCTAGATGTAACAGTCATGGAAAAGGGCGGAGGTTTCCACACTGCAGTCTACACTAAGGAAACAAACATAGGAATGTGCCTAAATGCCAACAGCGACTGCCCAGATAGGTACAAGAGGAGTGTTGTTAACGCATATGTCGACCGTGCTCTCAGCCACAGCTCAGAATGGAAGCAAGTCGACGAAGAACTCTGTAGGGTAAGGCAGGTCCTAGTCAATAACGGCTTCTCCAATGGTTTCGTCGAAGACATCATAAGAAGGAAAGTGAAAAGCCATGCAACCTCTGAAGAGACAACTAACACAACACCTATACCCCCTATTAGACTATTTTACAGGAACTTCTTTTCCACAGCTCATAAAACGGAGGAAAGGGTCCTGAAAGATATTGTTAATAGAAACGTTATCCCTACAGACAAAAATCAGAGGATACAACTGACGATTTACTATAAAACCAGAAAAACGGCCAGCCTACTCATGAGAAACTCTCCAGACACAAAACAGAATGCTTTAAAAGAGACTAACGTCGTCTATGCCTTCAAATGCCCTCTTGGGGACTGTAAGCTCCAAAAAACCCAGTATATAGGCAAGACAACAACATCTCTTTCTAGGCGTTTAACGATGCATAAGCAACAGGGCTCCATTAAGGAACATATAATCTCTTCCCACAACCAAACCATCGCCAGAGAAATCCTAGTAAACAACACAGAAATCATCGATAGATACAGTGATAGCAGGCGGCTTGACGTTTGCGAGGCACTACACATCAAGAAGTCAACACCAGCAATCAACAGCCAATTATTGCACAACTATATTCTACCCACCTCAAGACTCCGCTCCAATATAGAAGCATCAAGAAATATGGACCAATAGGCTTTCTACAAACACTTCTATTCAATATCCATTGTTTCGTGTTCTGTCTTGTGTTGATGAAATTAATACCCTATTAATACTCTTGTTCTGTCTTGTGTTGATGAAATTAATACCCTATTAATGCCACATCTTGTTCTGTCTTGTGTTAATGCCACATCACCCCTTCCACCTCACTCAAATGTAGATATAAAATCGGAGATGCGTAAGTTCTATTCAGTTGTGTATTTGTGAACTAAAGTCTTTGAAAATGTAAGAAGTTTTACGAAACGCGCTCGTGTCGCGTCAGACTAGAAATCGTGTCGCGTCAGACTAGAAATAAAAATGCTCGTGTCGCGTCAGACTAGAAATAAAAATGAATTTTGGAGAATTGATTTTTTATTTACCTCCAACAGTGAAAAGAAATGTACGAAAGATTGAAAAAATTCGTGTTAGAATTATTAATCTTACTTTTTCGGTCATATTTAATAATATATGTCTACAGGAAAGACTGCTACCAAAATATACTAATATATATATATATATATATATATATATATATATATATATATATATATATATATATATATATATATATATATATATATATATATATGTCGTACCTAGTAGCCAGAACTCACTTCTCAGCCTACTATGCAAGGCCTGATTTGCCTAATAAGACAAGTTTTCATGAATTAATTGTTTTTCGACTACCTAACCTACCGACCCCTAACCTAACCTAACTTTTTCTGCTACCTAACCTAACCTATAAAGACAGGTTAGGTTAGGTTAGGTAGGGTTGGTTAGGTTTGGTCATATATCTACGTTAATTTTAACTCCAATTGAAAAAAATTGACCTCATACATAATGAAATGGGTAGCTTTATCATTTCATAAGAAAAAAATTAGAGAAAATATATTAATTCAGGAAAACTTGGCTTATTAGGCAAATCGGGCCATGCATAGTAGGCCAAGAAGTGCGTTCTGGCTACTAGGTACGACATTATATATATATATATATATATATATATATATATATATATATATATATATATATATATATGTCGTACCTAGTAGCCAGAACTCACTTTTTGGCCTACTATTCAAGGCCCGATTTGCCTAATAAGCCAAGTTTTCCTGAATTAATATATTTTTTCTAATTTTTTTCTTATGAAATGATAAAGCTACCCATTTCATTATGTATGAGGTCATTTTTTTTTATTGGAGTTAAAATTAACGTAGATATATGACCGAACCTAACCAACCCTACCTAACCTAACCTAACCTATCTTTATAGGTTAGGTTTGGTTAGGTAGCCGAAAAAGTTAGGTTAGGTTAGGTTAGGTAGGTTATGTAGTCGAAAAACAATTAATTCATGAAAACTTGGCTTATTAGGCAAATCGGGCCTTGCATAGTAGGCTGAGAAGTGCGTTCTGGCTATTAGGTACGACATATATATATATATATATATATATATATTATATATATATATATATATATATATATATATATATATAATATATATATATATATATATATATATATATATATATAATATATATATATATATATATATATATATATATATATATATATATATATATATATATATATATATGTCGTACCTAATAGCCAGAACGCACTTCTCAGCCTACTATTCAAGGCCCGATTTGCCTAATAAGCCAAGTTTTCATGAATTAATGTTTTTTCGTCTACCTAACCTACCTAACCTAACCTAACCTAGCTTTTTTGGCTACCTAACCTAACCTTACCTATAAATATAGGTTAGGTAAGGTTAGGTAGGGTTGGTTAGGTTCGGTCATATATCTACGTTAATTTTAACTCCAATAAAAAATAATTGACCTCATACATAGAGAAAAGGGTTGCTTTATCATTTCATAAGAAAAAAATTATAGTAAATATATTAATTCAGGAAAACTTGGCTTATTAGGCAAATCAGGCCTTGAATAGTAGGCTGAGAAGTGAGTTCTGGCTACTAGGTACGACATATATATATATATATATATATTTTTTTTTTTTATTTGTGAGGGTACCACCTCTGGTGCCAATGTGGGGACCCATAGCCTCGGAGAAATATATATATATATATATATATATATATATATATATATATATATATATTTTCTCCGAGGCTATGGGTCCCCACATTGGCACCAGAGGTGGTACCCTCACAAATAAAAAAATATATATATATATATATATATATATATATATATATATATATATATATATATATATATATATATATATATATATATATATATATATATTGTGACGGTGTTCTCCCCCCTTATATTTCTCCCACGCCTGCAGTAAGAGTCATGTCCACTTTACCCGAGCGTTCTCTACGTCGCAGGCATCAATTTGGTATATGTGGGAGAGTGGAGTGTTCTCGAAGTGCCGAGAAATTCATAAAAGAAGAGTATTTTGGGCTGTGGTTTAGGCCCTTTAGGAAGCCAATATGGCGCTGGCTCTTCTGTTTTCCCGCCAAAACTGTGTGACGTCAGTGACACCAGATTGGTCGCCGACAGCGACGTGGCACAGGGAGCCAATGAAAACCTCCCGTGGCGAATATGACGTCACGAAGGAAGGGGGGTCCGGTCATCGCGCTGCGCTGGCGCCATGAGTCTAAGACAGCACGTCAAGGAGGTCGGACGTGCGCTGGGGGGTCCTGTCAGTTGGACGGTTTACCCCGTCTCCGGAGGATTTACGCATCACCCGTGGTCTGCCAACACCTGTGGGGTCTTCCTTCGTTCATGTGTTGAACCGAAGAAGGAATTGACGGGATATTGAGCAACAAGTGCTCCAGGAACAGGTGTTGTGCAAGAGTGGAGTCTAGGCAGCGACGTATGCGACGGCTGATAGCTCCACAGTGATGACGTAGTGGATGAGCCAATCCTCCGTGAGGGAATCAGTCTGACATGACACGTCAAGGAGGTTGGACGTGTGAAGATTGGTCCTGTCAGTTTGACAGTTGTTTCCCGCTCCCGTGGATTTTACGCGTCACCCGAAGTCTGCCAGTACTCTGTGAGGTCTTCCTTCGTTCATGTGCTGGACCAGAGAGGGAATCGACGGGATATTGAGCAACAAGTGCTCCAGGACAGGTACTGTGCAAGAAGTGAAGTCTGTGCAGTGACGTATGCGACGTCTGAGGCAGTTCACCCTTTTGTGACGGCGTAGTGGCTGGACTGAACCACCGGGAAGCAGTGGAAGAAGGAAACTATTCGGGAATCCGAACGACTGCAGCCGAGACGTAGGCGGGCAGCCGTAGCTGGGAGGAGAAGTTGACGGCCGGGAGACCGACTCCAACCCTACAAGAAGTCGAGGAGGAGCACGGACCTGCAGGGAAAAGGCACGGAGACGACGCGCTTACGGTGGGACGTTGATTGAGTTCCTGGAGGACACGACAGTGTGTGTGTGGGGGCGTTCCCTACACGAGGCAGGAGCCAGGATCAGGAGCTACAACTCAACTCTCATCGGAGGATAGGTGGAAGTAGGTGATTCTAGTTTCCCTCCCAATTCCCCTTTAGTCAGCTATATTATTTAGCCTGAGTATTTTGTATGTCGTGAGCAAGGCTCACCTATGTCACAGTAAGGCACCAGTGTGCAGAGTGGTACTATAAAGAGTACTCACGATATTTATGATTATGATTGGTGTATGCAGGCACCCGGAGTAATTGATGAATTTACTGTGTTGAGAATGTCTTTCATGAGACTTTAATGTGATCATATAGTGAGAGAAAATATATATATAATTATGCCAGTATTTGGAAGTTAGGCTATGTGCTCAGTATCTATGTTATTATCATTATATATGTCTATGCTCGTGTATTGAATAATCATTCATGTGTGCAGTGATTAATTGTGTTATCGCCCACGGAAGGAATTACTGAGAACTCCAGTGATAAATACTTCATAAGTTATCATTAAATGAAGGGCAGTGTGTAATACCATGACAGTGAATTATTGACACATTTAATATAGAAATGTTTGATTGAGCCCAAGATCAGTGTAGCGAAGTATTTACGTGCTATTGTCGCAAATATTGTGTGTTCGAACTTCTAGTGATCTTTGAGAACTTAAAGAAATTGGCGCGTCACGCCAAGCAAACAGATAAAGTAACATTCGCGCGGGGGGGTAGTCGCCCAGCTGATTTTGACATTGACGAGAGGGGGGGAGGGTTGCCAGCTTAGTGAGTTCATATTATATGTGGGAACGAACGACTCCCGCCTGAAACAGCTGTTTGTTTTTTTATATAATCTTGTGATGTCTTTGAATGAGTTAAGTAAAATACAAAATACATTGGTGTTTATATCATCCCCTCCATATTTCTTGTGGCTATATAATACCTGAAAGCAGAGAGTGATAGAAGTAAATACCTGCCTGATATCAGACCTATTGAGTGTGTCCTTGCCACCGTTACCACAATTCAACAAAACCACTGACGTGTTACTGGACACCGAAAACACCAGTTGGCGACCTTGTGGTTAGTAGTAGAGCCCTATGACGGGGCGGGCATACAACAGTTAAGTGAACAAGTTGTGTTCCCACTCCTTCTCGATCAGAGGCCGGTTGGGATTGACTGGGATACTCTCCTGGCGTACAGTGGCGCCGCGAGGATAGAGTGAAGACCCGCAGGGCTACGGTGAGTGACCTCGAGTGTACTGTTGCTCACCCAAGTAAACCCCGACAATATATATATACTGTCTCCACTCGATCATCCGGACTATATGGGAAGGACCCCCAGCCGGATTATCACATTTTTCGGATAATGGTACTTTTTCACCTACGAGTCCAAAAGTGACCATTTCCAACTATTTTTATACTACAAACAACATAATTTGAATTGCCTTGCCACATACAATTATTAAATATTCAACTAGAAACCTCAACTTACCTTGTTGGTGTTCGTCTTCTTGATTGATGCCACACATCTTGAAGTTAAAAAGTCTTAACAATTTACGTAACCTATACTAACACAACACTAAAATTAACACTTAAAATTACTGTACAGTTCATTAAGCTAAGTTAGTTTTGACTGCCAGCTGCTGAAGCCTCACTGGTTGAGGGCATTTGGGTTGCCTGTGAGGCCTCACTTGTTGAAGGTGCTTGCTTGCACCTCACTTGTTGAAGCGCTTGCATGCCCTCACTTGTTGAAGGTGCTTGGCTTGCCTGTGACGCCTCACTTGTTAAAGGCGCTTGCTTGCGCCTCACTTGTTGAAAGCGCTTGGCTTGCCTGTGGCGCGTCACTTGTTGAAAGCGCTTGGCTTGCCTGTGGCGCGTCACTTGTTGAAAGCGCTTGGTTTGCCTATAATGCCTCACTTGTTGAAGGAGCTTGGCTTGCCTGTGGCGCCTCACTTGTTGAAGGCGCTTGGCTGCCTGTGACGCCTCACTGTTTGAACAACACGTAACTTGTCTTTAATTGCTAGGACAATCTTCTTCCTCTTAACACTTCCAGAACGATTGATGCTGCTACCAGACATATTCTTGGCCAAAAATGTTCAAAATTACTATGAAAATTAAGAAAGTTATTTAAAAAAATATTTCACTAATGGCGCAACACTGTGAGGCCGCACTGGTTGAGGTGTATAACTGTGACTTGTCTTTTATTGTTAGGACAACTTTCTTCCTCTTAACACCTCCAGAACGATTGATGCTGCTACCAGACATAGTCTTGGCCAAAAATGTTCAAAGTTACTATGAAAATAAAAAAGTTATTTAAAAAAATATTTCACTAATGGCGCAGCACTGTGTATAACACGAGGGACGGACGCACATGGGTTGACCAGTGTTGGACAGGTACACTTGGGGCATCCATAGCGTTACGTAGGCCGCCAGGAGGAAAAAAATTCACAATATTTTTGAAGGAAACTTCAGCCTGTGCACAATGCTTTTAGGAAACTTATTTATTTGTTATTACATAATTACTAGTAGTTATTTTATTTGTTTTTGGCTATGATTAATTGTTCTAAAATTAATGGTAATTCCTGTACCCAGGTAGTCCCTCCTGACGCACCCCTCCCACCCTCCCAACACCACCCACCCACCCCACCCCCACCTACACCATGCGCCTCGAGTCTCGGGCAGACGGGATTAATACCGTATGGCCCGCCTCATGTTTTCATATACGGACAAAGGCACGATTATCCGGGGGACTGACCGGATAGTGTAATTTCTGCAGAAAACCTGCTTTAATCCGGTCCCTGTGGCTATTTTGGCCGGATATTGTGATAACTTTATCCGTTCACGATTTTGGCCGTATAAGGGCATTTTTCGGATGTTCGAATCCCGGATAATCGCGGGGTTACAGTATATATATATATATATATATATATATATATATATATATATATATATATATATATATATATATATATATATATATAATATATATAATTATAATTGAATGAATTAGTCATTCATAATATATATAATATTATATATATATATATATATATATATATTATATATATATATATATATATATATATATATATATATATATATATATATATATATATATATATCTGAAAACTCACACCCCAGAAGTGACTCGAACCCATACTCCCAGGAGCAACGCAACTGGTATGTACAAGACGCCTTAATCCACTTGACCATCACGACCGGACATAATGAGGTGATAGCCGAGGCTATTTGAACCACCCCACCGCCGGCACTCGGATAGTAATCTTGGGCATAGCATTTTACCAAATCACCTCATTCTTTGGGGCACACGTGAGGAACACAAATGCGAACAAGCCTGAATGGTCCCCAGGACAATATGCAACTGAAAACTCACACCCCAGAAGTGACTCGAACCCATACTCCCAGGAGCAACGCAACTGGTATGTACAAGACGCCTTAATCCACTTGACCATCACGACCGGACATAATGAGGTGATAGCCGAGGCTATTTGAACCACCCCACCGCCGGCACTCGGATAGTAATCTTGGGCATAGCATTTTACCAAATCACCTCATTCTTTCATTCAAATCACCTCATATATATATATATATATATATATGCGAACAAGCCTGAATGGTCCCCAGGACAATATGCAACTGAAAACTCACACCCCAGAAGTGACTCGAACCCATACTCCCAGATGCCACGCAACTGGTATGTACAAGACGCCTTAATCCACTTGACCATCACGACCGGACATAATGAGGTGATAGCCGAGGCTATTTGAACCACCCCACCGCCGGCACTCGGATAGTAATCTTGGGCATAGCATTTTACCAAATCACCTCATTCTTTGGGGCACACGTGAGGAACACAAATGCGAACAAGCCTGAATGGTCCCCAGGACAATATGCAACTGAAAACTCACACCCCAGAAGTGACTCGAACCCATACTCCCAGATGCCACGCAACTGGTATGTACAAGACGCCTTAATCCACTTGACCATCACGACCGGACATAATGAGGTGATAGCCGAGGCTATTTGAACCACCCCACCGCCGGCACTCGGATAGTAATCTTGGGCATAGCATTTTACCAAATCACCTCATTCTTTGGGGCACACGTGAGGAACACAAATGCGAACAAGCCTGAATGGTCCCCAGGACAATATGCAACTGAAAACTCACACCCCAGAAGTGACTCGAACCCATACTCCCAGATGCCACGCAACTGGTATGTACAAGACGCCTTAATCCACTTGACCATCACGACCGGACATAATGAGGTGATAGCCGAGGCTATTTGAACCACCCCACCGCCGGCACTCGGATAGTAATCTTGGGCATAGCATTTTACCAAATCACCTCATTCTTTGGGGCACACGTGAGGAACACAAATGCGAACAAGCCTGAATGGTCCCCAGGACAATATGCAACTGAAAACTCACACCCCAGAAGTGACTCGAACCCATACTCCCAGATGCCACGCAACTGGTATGTACAAGACGCCTTAATCCACTTGACCATCACGACCGGACATAATGAGGTGATAGCCGAGGCTATTTGAACCACCCCACCGCCGGCACTCGGATAGTAATCTTGGGCATAGCATTTTACCAAATCACCTCATTCTTTCATTCAAATCACCTCATATATATATATATATATATATGCGAACAAGCCTGAATGGTCCCCAGGACAATATGCAACTGAAAACTCACACCCCAGAAGTGACTCGAACCCATACTCCCAGATGCCACGCAACTGGTATGTACAAGACGCCTTAATCCACTTGACCATCACGACCGGACATAATGAGGTGATAGCCGAGGCTATTTGAACCACCCCACCGCCGGCACTCGGATAGTAATCTTGGGCATAGCATTTTACCAAATCACCTCATTCTTTGGGGCACACGTGAGGAACACAAATGCGAACAAGCCTGAATGGTCCCCAGGACAATATGCAACTGAAAACTCACACCCCAGAAGTGACTCGAACCCATACTCCCAGATGCCACGCAACTGGTATGTACAAGACGCCTTAATCCACTTGACCATCACGACCGGACATAATGAGGTGATAGCCGAGGCTATTTGAACCACCCCACCGCCGGCACTCGGATAGTAATCTTGGGCATAGCATTTTACCAAATCACCTCATTCTTTCATTCAAATCACCTCATATATATATATATATATATATGCGAACAAGCCTGAATGGTCCCCAGGACAATATGCAACTGAAAACTCACACCCCAGAAGTGACTCGAACCCATACTCCCAGATGCCACGCAACTGGTATGTACAAGACGCCTTAATCCACTTGACCATCACGACCGGACATAATGAGGTGATAGCCGAGGCTATTTGAACCACCCCACCGCCGGCACTCGGATAGTAATCTTGGGCATAGCATTTTACCAAATCACCTCATTCTTTGGGGCACACGTGAGGAACACAAATGCGAACAAGCCTGAATGGTCCCCAGGACAATATGCAACTGAAAACTCACACCCCAGAAGTGACTCGAACCCATACTCCCAGATGCCACGCAACTGGTATGTACAAGACGCCTTAATCCACTTGACCATCACGACCGGACATAATGAGGTGATAGCCGAGGCTATTTGAACCACCCCACCGCCGGCACTCGGATAGTAATCTTGGGCATAGCATTTTACCAAATCACCTCATTCTTTGGGGCACACGTGAGGAACACAAATGCGAACAAGCCTGAATGGTCCCCAGGACAATATGCAACTGAAAACTCACACCCCAGAAGTGACTCGAACCCATACTCCCAGATGCCACGCAACTGGTATGTACAAGACGCCTTAATCCACTTGACCATCACGACCGGACATAATGAGGTGATAGCCGAGGCTATTTGAACCACCCCACCGCCGGCACTCGGATAGTAATCTTGGGCATAGCATTTTACCAAATCACCTCATTCTTTCATTCAAATCACCTCATATATATATATATATATATGCGAACAAGCCTGAATGGTCCCCAGGACAATATGCAACTGAAAACTCACACCCCAGAAGTGACTCGAACCCATACTCCCAGATGCCACGCAACTGGTATGTACAAGACGCCTTAATCCACTTGACCATCACGACCGGACATAATGAGGTGATAGCCGAGGCTATTTGAACCACCCCACCGCCGGCACTCGGATAGTAATCTTGGGCATAGCATTTTACCAAATCACCTCATTCTTTGGGGCACACGTGAGGAACACAAATGCGAACAAGCCTGAATGGTCCCCAGGACAATATGCAACTGAAAACTCACACCCCAGAAGTGACTCGAACCCATACTCCCAGATGCCACGCAACTGGTATGTACAAGACGCCTTAATCCACTTGACCATCACGACCGGACATAATGAGGTGATAGCCGAGGCTATTTGAACCACCCCACCGCCGGCACTCGGATAGTAATCTTGGGCATAGCATTTTACCAAATCACCTCATTCTTTGGGGCACACGTGAGGAACACAAATGCGAACAAGCCTGAATGGTCCCCAGGACAATATGCAACTGAAAACTCACACCCCAGAAGTGACTCGAACCCATACTCCCAGATGCCACGCAACTGGTATGTACAAGACGCCTTAATCCACTTGACCATCACGACCGGACATAATGAGGATATGGGTTCGAGTCACTTCTGGGGTGTGAGTTTTCAGTTGCATATTGTCCTGGGGACCATTCAGGCTTGTTCGCATTTGTGTTCCTCACGTGTGCCCCAAAGAATGAGGTGATTTGGTAAAATGCTATGCCCAAGATTACTATCCGAGTGCCGGCGGTGGGGTGGTTCAAATAGCCTCGGCTATCACCTCATTATGTCCGGTCGTGATGGTCAAGTGGATTAAGGCGTCTTGTACATACCAGTTGCGTGGCATCTGGGAGTATGGGTTCGAGTCACTTCTGGGGTGTGAGTTTTCAGTT
>NC_091165.1:12172852-12232852 GCF_040958095.1 Procambarus clarkii
CACATCCTTGTTTGACATTTGAAATGAAATTTGAGTGAAATTCACAAGAAGAGAGAGTCCGCCTGACTCAGAGGTGGATTCTCCTTCCACACCAAAACCCCTCTCCTCCTTCCCACCTCTCCATCGTCTCCCTCAAGCCAGCAACTACTCTTCATAAGGTAAAGTAAATATTAAAACACTACAACAAAACATTTATATTTACATGTGCAGTATTATATTTACATAAAAAAAGTCATACAAGTATGGATGTTTTTGGGAGTGGAACGGATTAAATTTATTTCCTTTATTTTAAATGGGGAAATTTGTTTCCAAAGACGAGTTTTCCAGGTAACGAGCTCGGTGCCAGAACGGATTAAACTCGTTAATAGAGGTTCTACTGTATATATTATATATATTATATTATAATATATATATATATATATATATATATATATATATATATATATATATATATATATATATATATATATATATATATATATATATATATATATATATATATATATATATATATATATATATATATATATTACATACATACATAAATATATATATATATATATATATATATATATATATATATATATATATATATATATATATATATATATATATATATATATATATATTATATTATATTATATATATAGAGTACATACATACATATTCATATATATACAGTATATATGAATATCATTGTCTCTTATACTTACTGACTATAAAGTCAAGTGCAGAGCACAACACAAAGTCATTCATAATGCACCCTGTCGTCAGCAATATGCATTTCTGATTACTACGTTTTTATCTTGCATATAAAACAATGCATTTGTGACCTGGCTCACACTGCAACAGGTAGTAGGTAGTCAATATAGTGTTGGACAATATTCCTTGCCAAAGACTGCCAGGTAGATAAGAGTGAGTCATGCATGATATTGGCCTACTTCACCAAGCCTTGCTTACACAAAATTATAGTCACTACTACTAGAATATAAAAGATTCTAGATTTCACAAACAATAAAACCCACACTAACATTTTCATCAAATTTACTATCTTGTTGCACAACATTTGTTCCACTTTATATACATTTCTCTCCACGACAATCATGATAGATAGCTTGCACAATGATCGACAACACTCCTAATGATCATCATTGGCAATATGATCAACACAGATCATAATGTTACTACAGTATTTTCATCACATTTAGTAGCTTGTAGAAGTAAATTAATTGACAACATGAAAACAGTTTTCTGCCACACGCACGAACGAAGCTCCAACTGGCAACTCCAAGTACCGATATGTGTCACCAGTGAAGCATTGTCAGTGACCAGCCGCACCCTCACTCCTGTCTCGCCTCCCTTGACGTTAGAGCAGCTCATTTCAAATACCAAGGGATGGTATTCACATTACTGTACTTGTAATACATTTCTTTTCATGGATCAGAACTTCCAGGTCCTTCAAAAGCCATGTAATTTTGCATGGTAACAATGTTCCTGTATGTGGTTATACAGTGTACTACACATTCAGTTGCTGGATGGTGACATGCCAGACATGGTACACAATTTGTACTAAGGCTCAGGAAAGAAATTCTCAAGATTTCTTTCCAATAAGACCCAGAAACTCCTCGGAGTTAACCAGGCTGATATGATTGTATTAGACCCTGGCATCAGTCAATGCACATGGAGTTCTAGGCCTACTGGGGACAACGAGCCAGAACTTGGGCCCCCTCAGAGAGGCACAAGGAGTAATGGCCTACAGAAACTCTCGTGTGGTTGGAAGCATTCTGTCTGCCATTGACTGGGTCAGGCACCCAGAAAGGTAAGCGCCCCAAAGCAAACCCCTATTCTGGTCAAAATACTGCTACTGAAAGCCGAACTAGTAGACAGAACTCCCCAAATGAAAACGAGCAAATGAGTATGACGTCACCGCACTGCCGTCTGAGCAACCACCCTCCCTCCCCAGGAGGGGAAAGGAGGAGCCCCAGACCCCCGTGCCAGCTAACAACAACCCCAGTTCAGAGGCTGGATGTCAAAACACGTGAAAAACCGCTGACCGGAGGGAATGAGGGGTTGCCGGGGAGTCTCCAGGTCTCATCCAGGAAATAGCATTTCATTACATTGCTGGTTTTCTGGAGAGGGGGAGCCCCATTGGCTCCTTGGAGGTACTTACCCAAAGACAAAAACAAGAGTGACTTACCCGGGAGGAGGTTGGCCCTCGCTCCTCAATGCGAAGTCGAAACAACTGGCTGCAACAGCCGACCCAAAGTGACACAGCCCCAACTAGGCCCAGGAACACTGACAAGGTAGCGAGCGGCCAGGACCCTGTTCGACCTCCAAAAACCCTGTGCTCGAATGTAAGCCCAAGTCATGTTACCAAAGACGGCAGCAAGCGCAGCAAACTTACGAATGTCATGGGCACGTGGATAGACCACAGGCTGGCTGGACCAAATTACCTTGTGGACGACCTGGGAGACCCGAACTCTAGAACAGGGAAGAAGGGAAACCGGGTCAACCCAAAGCGCGTCCCCGGCCATGGAGGTTGTGGTGCGCAAGAAATGGCGGACAGCCACAACATGACACAACACATAATGCACCCCCGGCCTGACCAACCAGGCATCAACAACCCAAGAGGCCCTTCCAGAAACCAGCAGTTTCATTCTTCGCCAGAAAAGGAGACGGCTGCAAATGAACAAACTTACCACCAGGACCCAAAGAGCATGAAGCTCCCAACCCGACCCCTAGAGGCCAATGCCAACAACAGAAGAGCCTTCCCCAAACGATCCTGACCCGAAGGGTCCACCACAAACCGAGGAGGAGAGAAAGGAGAGCAAGTGGTCCAATGATCAGGATGGCTTAGGCGGTGCATGAGCTGGCCGGAGGTGAAACATCACACAAGACAGCTTGTGGAATGGGTTAGACATAACATCAATGCCGAACGCAAGCTGCAGTGACTCCGTCAACACCGCACAATATGAGGCGACAGTATTCGGCATCAGTTGACGGTCCTGGAACAACCACGAAAGGAAGGACAAGACAACCCTATCAGAGACATAAGTAAGCCTACAAAGGAATAAGAAATAATGGAAGGACCACCAAGGAAACTTCACGCAGTTGGGACACCATCAACGAAGCCACCTGCTCACCATACAAGTAGTGATAGACCCACATCAGAAAGACCAGACGCGAAGACTGGAAAAGATCGAACCAGCTACATAACAGACTGGCCTGATCTGCTGAAAGAGGCGGAGCCACGGGAAGACACCCAGGTTCAGACACCAAGCAAGAGGCGCCTGAAACCAAGGCTGGGCCGGCCACCAAAGAGCCAGGACTACTCTCCCCTGGTAAGTCTCCAAGTGAGCTAGGTCCTGGGGTAACAGCAGAACCAGAGGGAAGAAGCACAGGTAACCCCACATTGACCAGTCCTGCCCCAAGGCATCTACCCTGACAACCTTGCAGTCGGGGAAGGGCACCACATATACCGGGAGACGCCTCGGCCTGCCGACGCGAAGAGGTAAATTTCTGGGAGCCCGTACATCCGGCAGAGCCAACTGAAAAGTTCGGCGTCGACCGTTCATTCCGTGGATAGGAGAACAAACTGAGACAAGCCGTCCATCAGGACGTTGGGCACCCACTGAACGTGAACGGCCAGGAAAGCCAAACCCTTAGAACTCGGCAAACGAGTCACCCGAAGCAACCAGCCCCAAAGAGCCAAGGACTGTATCAAATCTCTGCGAATTCATGAAATGAACCACTGGGGAGCAGTCCGAATGGAGCCAGATCGTTGATCCGCGAGCGACCTGAACCTTCCGAAGCGACATCCACACTGCCATGAAATCCCCCACCGTGCTGTGGGCCCGACAGAAGGACAGACCCCACCGTCCCTGGCTGGCCTGGTGAGCACTGGTCACAAAGCCCCAGCCAAGAGACGACACATTTGTGAACACATCGAGCGAGGGCTAGGGTAGGAGCAAAGGCACTGAACGCCAAAAAAACGAAAAGGAAGCCGTTGACGCAGCAACCTACACAAGGCACCTGGAGGCCAAACACGGCGATCGTGAGAGAGGCGGAAGTGACGTCCCCGAAGGAACCAGAACAGCCGACGAAGCCAAACCTGACGTGTCAGGTAGACCATCATGGCAAAGTTCAGGCTCCAGCATAAACCCTCAAGCAACTGCCGCATGACCTGGGAGCCCCCCAGTCCTGCCTCTGCCAGGCCCCCCTGCCTGGCAGAGGCAGGACCACAGCTGAAGCAGAGCATCTGGAGGGAGAGACAAGGAAGTGGTCCGAGAGTCCCACACAAGACCCAGCCAAGACCGAACCTGAGAGGGAACCAGATGGGACTACCTCCAGTTCACCAGGAACCCGAACCCAGCGAGCTGGGAAAGAACCAAATCCCCGGTGAGCAGACACGCGGACTGGATGGTAGTCCACACCAGCCAGTTGTTAAGGTAGCTTAGAACCCAAATCCCTAAAAGAAGCAGACGGGCCACCACGACCCGGGTAAGGCATGTGAAAATGTGAGGTGCCAGATTCAAGCCGAATGGAAGGCAATGAAAGCCATAACCCCGAAGCCCTACAACAAAACCGAGCCAGTCATTCCCTGAACCCCGGATGAATTGGGACATGCTAAAAAGTGTCCCAGAGGTCCAGGGACACTATCCAAACGCCTGGTTCCAAGACAAGACGGACCTGGTACAGAGTAATCACACGAGAAATATCCATCCGAAAGGGAGGGCAATAAACCCATGGATACAGATGGGAAAACGCCAGAGTACCCTGAGGTCCGTGCAGTCCCGTTTTGGAACCGGAAACAGGCGGGAAACCTACCGGAGATGACCCGACAGAGCGCAGGAGAAGAGGCCTGCCCCGCCAACCCCGAACCCCCCGAAGGAGAAAGAGCCACTCAACGCCACCGCAGGCTGCAAAAAAAAACAGCATTGAATATAATGAAACGCCATTTTCTGGGTGAGACCCGGAGGCTCCCTGGAGCTTATCGGGCTAATGTATATTATATTAGACCGGGACATTAGCTATGGAGTTCAGACCTATCAGGGACCAGCGCCAGAACCTGGCCCCTTCAGAGAGGTTTCAGAGAGGTTTCAGGGAGCAATGGCCCTGGAACCCCCCCCCCCCCCCTTGTGGTTAGGGGTTTTCCTTATCTGCCATCGACCGGGGTTAGGCACCCAGAAAGGTAGGCATAACAAAACAAACCCCACATGGTAAGAAACTAAAACAAAACAAAAACAGAGGTAAAAACTCAATACAATCCCAAGGAAACAAGCAAACATCACAATTTACTGCCGCGCCGATTGTCCGCGCAGCCCTCCCTGCCCCAAGAAGGGAAGGCGAGGCCCCGGACCTCAGCGCGCCGGCTGCCTAGCACCAGTTCGTAAGCTAATGTCAACTGGGACAGATGCTTCTCTGGCCTCAGTTTCCTAGGCAGTGTTTGCCTTCGTGGCGTTCACTGCCGTGTGTTGTGTTGTGTCCAGGTGTTCCTCATCAGTACTGGGGGCTGCATGCGCTTAGGGGCTTTCTTCCCTAAGCGCCCTGTGAGTACTGCCCCTGCGTGACAGGGTTATCTTCCCTGGGGCGTTCGGGAACCATTCCCATAGAGGTTCTTGCTCCTCGGCTGTTGCCTCGTCCTTGAGGCCAGCTGGGGCTTGGGGCCTTTGTTTGGCCTTGGGTAGGGACTGGTGTTGTGCTGGTTAGGGCGTCAAGGTGTTACGCAACGACTGGTTCCTGTTGCCTCTGGGGACTTTTTGTTTTATTTTCTTTGCCAGGTGGGGGTCTGTCTAGTGTGGCTATAGTTCCACTGGTAGTGTTTGGTGGCCCTCTGCTAGGGCCCCCATGATTGTACACGTCGCAGGGGTTTTCAGTGTTGCATCTACCCCTTGTTAGCTTGGGTGTTTAACCGGCTAGCAACACCTTGCCCGGGCTTCCCGTAGTTGTTACCCTACGGGCCCTGGAAAACCCTGTCAGGGCTCGTTGGACCATTGGATGTATCTTCCGGGTTCCATCCCGTCTTGTGCCGGTTCGTTGGTTGCTGTGCCCTTGTCTCAGAAAAAAAAATGAAATTCTTTACAAAGAATTCATGAGAGATCGTCACTAAGCAGGAGGCACTGGTAAACAGAAGAGCGGGTGACTGTGACACCAGGGACCACGCACTAGGTCACCCATACATGTATCAACAAACTACGTTACTCGAGGCAAAACTTGTAAGTTGACTCACATTTTACGAAGAAACTGGGCTCGTAACCCGAAAAGTTTGTAAATAGGAGCATTCGTAAGCAGAGGTGTCCCCATATTAAGGCTGTCATCAAGCATATTTTATTTCCCATTCTTGGGGACAGGAGGCCTCTTGGGCTTATCAAGAGTCCCCTTAGACCAAAATTTTCCATAAGATGCCTAGCACCAAGGTAATACTGTATACAGTTACTGCTAGGTAAAGAGAAGCACAAGATGTAAGAAAACCTGACAATGTCTCTCCCTGCCCCTGCATCAAACTCTGGTATAATTGGTTGGGAGCTGACTACCCTAATCACTGTGTTACAGGTCGCCTTATCTTACATACCATACATATACTAAAAATTTCACAATTCAGTAATAATCCAAATAAATGTTTTCCATTTTTTCTTCAGGCAGACAGTGACATATACAAAATTTATAGTTTTATTTAAAACTCACCTTACTTGATGAATTAAGCAGCGACGATAAATGCAGTGAACCACCATTATTATTAGTAGTAGTAAGGATAGGTGGTGGAGATTTGCTATTTGTACGTTTTCCAGAAGATGATCCATTAGATTTTGTATGTGCTAGCTTGGGAATTTTAGACTGGGGACCACCAGAGGTCTTATTGCTAAGTGGGTGCTTGCGAGGAGTAGCTCGAGGAGCACTCGGACTGAAGAACCGTAACACAGATGATAAGGGAAGGCATGACGGCTGTTGAGTTTCTTGCACAGCTTCTGTTGCCGGATCTGTAATAGTTTCTGATAAGAAAAAATATTTTGCTTTTGTTAATATCTTTGTCGAATAAGAGAAAAAATATGATTTAATAAATATGTGTATTATACAGTATATGGTATAATGTACTTACTTCTTTACAGTCATTCAGAAAACACACACAAATGTATGCATTTATGCATTCCGCTTATTAGAAACTTCTGCCACTGCTACATACGATATTTTACCTGCCTACCTAATACAGTTCAGAATATTATGCAAGTGCAGTAGTGTAACTTGAAGAAAAAAAAACAGTGTTGAATGTACTGTAATGAAATGCCATTTTCTGGGTGAACCCCAGAGGCTCCCTGAAGCTATCAGGCTAATAGGCGATACATTAGACTGGGGCATTAGTCAATGGAGTTCAGCCTACCGGGAACCATAAGCCAGAACCTGGTCCCTCAGAGAGGCACAGGGAGCAATGGCCCCTGGTAAACACCCCTGTGGTTGGGGGGGGGGTTTTCCTTATCTGCCATCAACAGGGGTTAGGCATCCAGAAAAGTAGGCATAACAAAAGACCCCACATGGTAAGAAAACTGAAAACTGAACAGATCCAGAACACCCTCAAATCCCAAGGAAACAAAGAAACAAACAAACAAGCAAATGTGACACCTTGCCGCTCATTCGTGCAGCCCTCCAATCCCCGGGAGGGGGAAGGGGGAGCCTTGGAACCCTGATGCCGGCTACCCAGCAACTCCAGTTCGGAGGCTAAGAATCAAAACGTGAAAACCGCCAACCAGAGGGAGGGAGGGTGTCAAGGAGCCTCTGGGGGATCATCCAGAAAATGGCGTTTCATTTCATGTAACGCTGGTTTTCAGTGGGAAGCTTCTCCGGTTCCCTGGAACTACATGACCAAATACAAAAGCGGGACTTGCCCATGACTCAACTCAAAGGCGAGACAACTAGCTGCAACCTGTGACCCAAAGCCACACACAAATGCCCAGGACCAAAAATGTTGACCAAATAATGGGTGGCCAGGACCCTGTTCGACCTCCAAAATCCCTGCGCCTAAATATCGGCCCAAGACATGTTGCCGAAGACGGCAGTCAGAGCAGTAAACTTCCGAATGTCATGGGCATGAGGATAGACTGCAGGCTGGCTAGACTTAATATCCCTGCATATGACCTGGGAGACCCAAGCCCTGGAACAGGAAACTAGGGAAACCAGATCAACCCAAAGCATATCCCCGGCCATAGAAGCCGAGGCGTACAGGTAATGGCGAAGAGCCTCAACCGGACGCAACACATGATGCACCCTCAGCCTGACCAATCAAGCATCAATGACCCAAGGACCCCTCCGGAAAGCAGCCATCTCGTTCTTCGCTAGAAAAAAAAGGAGAAGGCTGCAACCGAATAAATCGATTACAGGACCGAAAGAGCAGAAAACCCTGTACTGGAGGAGAGCATGAAGCTCACCAACCCGACCCCCAGAGGCCAATGCCAACAGAAGGAGAGCCTTGGAAAAACAATCTTGAACTGAAGGTGCCACCACGAACTGAGAAGAAAGATAGGAGAGCACCCTCTCCAAGATTCAGGATGGCTCAGGCGGCGCATGAGCAGGCCGGAGGTGAAACAATGTACGAGAAAGCTTACAGAACAAGGCAAAAGCGACATCCACCCCCGAACGCAAGCTGGAGTGGCTCCACCAGCATAGCACAATACAAGGTGACAGTATTCGCCATCAAATGACGGTCCTGAAAAGGGGTTCAGATGGAACAAGTCCAGAATGAACCGCAGTTCTGCACAGTCCCGTTTTGGCACTGGAAACAGGCGGGAAATCCACCTCCGAGATGACCCAACCAGGGGAAAGAAGCCTGTCCTGCCAGCCCTGAACCCCCCAAAGGAGGAGGACCTGCCGAACGCCACCGCAGGCCAGAGGATACGACCCAAAACACCCACAAATCCACAAATTGTGGGACCAGGCGGGAGCAAACAGCGCAAGTCTCCCCACATCGCCCTAATCAACGGGGCGACCTGCAAACGGGCTGACGCCCCTTATGAGAAGCTGGCCGATGAGCAGAACAATCATTGCGCCGACCAGATGATGTCGGCTCCGAAGGAAACACTGGCTCAGAATCTGGCACCAATGGCCCACCCCGACCTACGGAACCCCGAGACCCGGGCATGACCCTTCTGAGAAGGCCTAGAACAGCCACACCAGAGAACCAACAAGTCCGGCATAGAACGACAACAAGACGAAACTGCCTGCAGAAAATATGTGACATCAGTCTCCGCAAACTGAAACGAACAATACGGCGACGAAAACTTAAGAGCCAGGGCCCAAGTGGATTCTAAAGAGAGTGAGCGTAGCCTGCTGGCACGCAAGGCTAGAAGCAAAGAACAGAGACACCGCCTCCTTGAGAATTGGCGCAAACAGCTTCAACAGTGCAGCCGACGTACTAGCCGCCGAAGCCAGTGCCCCAGACAAAGGCCTGGCACTCAACGTCCCCACATCCTCCTCAAGCCAGTCCGAGGACAGCTCGAGAAGGGAAAAGAAGCACAAGACCGAAGCCAAGTGCCCACTGGCGTGCAAGTCCTCAGCAACCGAAGACGCCGAAAGGGAAGGAACCTGCACGTGCAGCTGCACAAGGCCAACATCCTGAGGAAGCACAGGGGGTTAACAGCACACATTAAGGTGCTCAAGACAGCGATCACCCCCCCCCCCCTCCCAGGTAAACCTGCAGAACAGTAGAAGTTTCTCGCCATTCAAGCATGTGGTTCTGACAGAACCCATGCCATGCCCCCAATGAAAAGAATGGGCAGACTGCCAGCCAGGAAAACTCCGAAACCTCCAAATGCACCCAATATGGGAAAGAAAAACCGAACTCAAAGGAGGACAGATCCAAGACAGGCAGAATCCAGGTCACAAAGGAGGAACACAGCAAGCGCCTTCCGAGTCTCCTTGGGTGAGATCCGAGAAGCAGAAAACCTCCAGAAGGAAGGAGCCAAGGAACCCAAGGGCACCCAGAACCGAACCCAGGGAGGAGCCGACCCCAAATCATACTCATACAGGGAAGGGGGGGGTTAAGAACCCCCCCCCCCTTGCAACACTAAGCCCCGCAAAGAGGGCACTAACACCCAAGCCATGTCAATGGGGGCCCAAGCCCCCCAGATCATCAACTCCCCAGCCCCAGGATCCCCCAAGTCGGGACCCATCACAGAGCAGTTCTCCATACTCTCTACCCCTGAAGAAAAAGCAGAGTCCAAGAGAAAGGCAGAAAAGAAGGGTGCTGGTGGGACCCAGAAGCCTTGGCAGGAGGAACCAGCTCAAATGCCTTTGTCCCCAACCTGAACGAGGCAGCTCCCGAAGCTGCTCCGAGTCTTATTACCAACAAAACCCCACTCCGACTCCGAAACCTCCAGCCATTTGAGAGCTGAGAGCAGGGTGAACTACAGGGAAAGGACCAGGAAGCGCGGACAGAACCAAAGTTAAAGTGACTAATGCTCCCAAGTCCAGGTCCCTATAACCAAAACGGGGCAGCCACTGGGCATCTGGGTGGGTGACCAACCTAGCATGTTGCAGCAACCTAAACCTAGCATGGAATGTGGATGCCGCTTGTACCCTAATATCAATGTCATCATAATGGGTAAATTGGAGAACAAGCAAGGAGCATGACTCACAAGACTTTGGGTCAAAGGTGTCGGTGACCCAACAGGCAGCATGACGGAGGCAAAAGAGGTGACTGTCACCTTGAGACAAGGGCACACAGTAACCTTCAAACTCACACGAGGCGAGCGGGAACTCGGAAGACGCATCCATAGATCCACTGAGCCCCGACAGGGTTATCCAGGGCCAGGGTTATCCAGGGCAAGGTGTTGCTAACCGGTTAGACCCAAAGCTAACAAGGGGAGATAAAAAAAACTTAAACCCCTGCGACATGTACAATCACAAGGGCCTAAATCATGCCCAAGACCTGCGGGGGAATTACCAGAGCCTGAAGGCACCTGGTCAAACAGGGCATTGAGGCACAGCAGCTGCTCATCGAAAAAGCCAACTCACACAATCTACAAACAGGGACTGCAGCGTTCCGTATAAAAAAAGCTCCCATGCCCCAGTGAACCCAGCCAGTTGCTACATCAAGAAGCCCCAGGAAAATCTAAATGCCTAAATACTGTAGAACAGGTAATGACCATATGTGGTGTCCCAAGAAACATGAAAGTACAGGGCAATTGAAAAAAAGAGAGAAAACAATGTATGCAAAAGTGAGTGAAAAATTTAGATAGGTAAAGTTGATATTTAAAACATAAGCAGTGTCAAAAATAAAAATGGCGACTTCTATAAAGAAGGACAACACAATAACATATGAAAATTTCAAGGGTGGAAGATTCCTGTGGAAGAAATTATGAAATAAGGTTTTATTGGTAGGTTAGTAATGACTGAGGATTTGCTAAATAATTATGAAGGAAAATTTCTTAATTTTGAATAAGAAAATTAAGGCCTCAAGAGTGAAATTAATAATTTAAAAGGAAGTATTTTGCAACAGGATAAAAAAATTTCCAGTTTGACTGACAAGAGAATAGGAAGGACAAATCTCAGAATTAATGAAAGAATATCACACATGGTAAATAAAAGGAAGGGGGGGGGGGGGGGTAAATTGAAGAATTTAATAGGTCAATAGATAAATTTAGAACTGAACTCAGTGCAACCCTACTTGCTTGCCACAACAAATGTTAAGCAAGGTTTATGTCTCGCGCCAGCACCCCACACCTGCCTCGCGCCAGCACCCCACACCTGCCTCGCGCCAGCACCCCACACCTGCCCCGCGCCAGCACCCCACACCTGCCCCGCGCCAGCACCCCACACCTGCCCCGCGCCAGCACCCCACACCTGCCCCGCGCCAGCACCCCACCCCTGCCCCGCGCCAGCACCCCACCCCTGCCCCGCGCCAGCACCCCACCCCTGCCCCGCGCCAGCACCCCACCCCTGCCCCGCGCCAGCACCCCACACCTGCCCCGCGCCAGCACCCCACACCTGCCCCGCGCCAGCACCCCACACCTGCCCCGCGCCAGCACCCCACACCTGCCCCCGCGCCAGCACCCCACACCTGCCCCGCGCCAGCACCCCACACCTGCCCCGCGCCAGCACCCCACACCTGCCCCGCGCCAGCACCCCACACCTGCCCCGCGCCAGCACCCCACACCTGCCCCGCGCCAGCACCCCACACCTGCCCCGCGCCAGCACCCCACACCTGCCCCGCGCCAGCACCCCACACCTGCCCCGCGCCAGCACCCCACACCTGCCCCGCGCCAGCACCCCACACCTGCCCCGCGCCCGCCCCCCCCACACCTGCCTCGCACCCGCCCCCCCCACACCTGCCTCGCACCCGCCCCCCCCCCACACCTGCCTCGCACCCGCCCCCCCCCCACACCTGCCTCGCACCCGCCCCCCCCCACACCTGCCTCGCACCCGCCCCCCCCCCCCACACCTGCCTCGCACCCGCCCCCCCCCCACACCTGCCTCGCACCCGCCCCCCCCCACACCTGCCTCGCACCCGCCCCCCCCCACACCTGCCTCGCACCCGCCCCCCCCCACACCTGCCTCGCACCCGCCCCCCCCACACCTGCCTCGCACCCGCCCCCCCCACACCTGCCTCGCACCCGCCCCCCCCACACCTGCCTCGCACCCGCCCCCCCCACACCTGCCTCGCACCCGCCCCCCCCACACCTGCCTCGCACCCGCCCCCCCCCACACCTGCCTCGCACCCGCCCCCCCCACACCTGCCTCGCACCCGCCCCCCCCACACCTGCCTCGCACCCACCCCCCCCACACCTGCCTCGCACCCGCCCCCCCCCCCCACACCTGCCTCGCACCCGCCCCCCCCCCACACCTGCCTCGCACCCGCCCCCCCCACACCTGCCTCGCACCCACCCCCCCCCCACACCTGCCTCGCACCCGCTCCCCACACCTGCCTCGCACCCGCTCCCCACACCTGCCTCGCACCCGCTCCCCACACCTGCCTCGCACCCGCTCCCCACACCTGCCTCGCACCCACTCCCCACACCTGCCTCGCACCCGCTCCCCACACCTGCCTCGCACCCGCTCCCCACACCTGCCTCGCACCCGCTCCCCACACCTGCCTCGCACCCGCTCCTCACACCTGCCTCGCACCCGCTCCCAACACCTGCTTCGCACCAACCCCGCCCACACCTGCCTCTCACCAACCACCCCACACCTGCCTTGTACCAGCCCCCCCCCCACACCTGCCTTGTACCAGCCCCCTGCACCCACTCCCCACACCTGCTTCACACCCACTCCCCACACCTGCTTCGCATCCGCTCCACACACCTGCCTTGCACCAGCGCCCACACCTGCCTCGTACCAGCCCCCCACACCTGCCTCGCACCAGCCCCCCACACCTGTCCTGTGCCAGCCCCCCACACCTGCCCCGCACCAGCCCCCCACACCTGCCCCGTGCCAGCCCCCCACACCTGCCTCGCACCCACTCCCCACACCAGCCTCGCACCCACTCCCCACACCTGCCTCGCACCTGCTCCCCACACCTGCCTCACACCCGCTCCTGACACCTGCCTTGCACCCGCTCCTGACACCTGCCTTGCACCCGCTCCCGACACCTGTCTCGCACCAGCCCCCACACGTGCCTCGTACCAACCCCTTGCACCAACTCCCCGCACCTGCCTCACACCCGCTCTCTGCACCTGTCTCTCACCAGCCCCCCCTACTCCTGTCTTGTACCAGTCTCCCACCCACACCTGCCTCGCACCAGCTCCCTGCACCAACTCCCCACACCTGCCTCACACCCACTCCTCGCACCCATTCCCCGTACCTGCCTCGCACCCGCTCCCCACACCTGCCTCACACCCGCTCCCCACATCTGCCTCACACCCGCTCCCCACACCTGCCTCACACCCGCTCCCCACACCTGCCTCACACCAGCTCCCCACACCTGCCTCACACCCGCTCCCCGCACCTGCCTCGCACCAGCCCCTAGGAATATTCATGTTTTTTAGCTTAATTTTTTCAGAATCATATAAAGTGAATAGCACCAAATTCTACTATCTAATTACTTAGGTACTTTTTTATTTTACTTTTGAATAAGGAATAGGTTGGATTTTTTTTTTAATTCATTAGGGAGTTAGTTCCTTTTAGGGTCCTTTTATTTGCATGAAGTGTTTGCACAGATTTATTTTGACTAGCCCCATTCCAGCCGTACAGCAGCATGTACCTACCACATGCTATCTCCATTGTATCTACACATGCTTTGAGCTAGCCCCACAAAAATCCACCTGCTCAGCCCCGTACAAGTCCCATAACTGCTACATAACTGCCTCATGACAGTCCAACAATTGACACAACTCAGCCCCAAACCTTCATCGCACTCGTCTTGCTTAATTTACATTCTTTAGAAAGGCGAAGAATTAGGGGTGACATTATAAAGGTGTACAAGTGGATGAATGGGCATAACAAGGGGGTTTATTAATAGGGTATTAAAAGTATCAACACAAGCCAGAACACAAAACAATGGGTATAAATTGCACAGTTTAGATTTAGGAAAGATCTGGGTAAATACTGGTTCAATAACAGGGTTATTGATTTGTGGAACCAAATACTGAGTAACATAGTGGGGGTGGGAGCCCTTATTTGTTTCAAGCGTAGGTTAGACATACACATGAATGAGTTTGGGTGGATATAGATAGGAACTGCCTCGTATGGGCCAATAGGCCGTCTGCAGTTACCTTCATTCTTATGTTCTTAGTCTTACAGCCGACACTCTTATTATCCCAACACCTGCCTCTCACAAACCTCTTACCTGTCTCGCACTAGCCCCATACCTGCCACACACCAGCTTCAGACCCGACTCTGGTCAAGTCGCACTAGGGTCGCTGCGCACTTACAGGGGCGTAACCCATTTTCTGAGTCACAAATGTAAACAAATCCCGGGGCAGGCTGGGGAAGGGAGGGGCAATGACAACATTTACTCTCTATGGGACACTACGGTCACTCACTGGTTCAATATAAGCATAGAAAGGTACACTGTACCGATATGTGTCTCCTCGATGTGTTGAATAAGCTCTAATAGGTTGGGAAATGACAATCCACAGCCATTAAACTTGCAGTGGTTCAGTAGGAAGACTGCCATAATCAGCTGTTTGCCAAGTATCCATAGTCTTGTTCCAACTCATATCACAAACGATTTTTAATATTTAGTTTTGCAACTTTGTGTACATATACTTCTAAATTTTATCCAAAATATATTAAGATGTTTTTGTAAATTTGTATTTAAAAGTGTTTATAATAAATACAACATTGGGTTTTAAGTTGGCTCTTGTGGTAGGTGCTCGGTCGACGACCGCGAAATGCAGACGACGGTCGCAAGCGATGCTCAGCGAGCCCTCTCGCCCTCCACCACCACCTGCTGTTGCTGTTGCTGCATGGCGGCGGGTTACATGCTACAATTGACACACAGGTGGACATTGTCGATTATACACAGCTGGGCATTATCTTTTACCGTTTATAGTTATCTTATTTGTTGATAAAAAACACTTGTTAGCAGACTGGTAGATTTAATTAAACATTTGGTTACTGTAACTTTTCTGGATACACGAACAGACATTTAATTTTTTATTTTATATATATACAAGAGTTCTTACATTCTTGTACAGCCACTAGCACGCATGGCGTTTCGGGCAAGTCCTTAATTCTAATTTTCACACATCCCCAGGAAGCGGCCCATAGCAGCTGTCTAACTCCCAGGTATCTATTTACTGCTGATGAACAGACGCATCAGGGTGAAAGAAACTGCGGATTAGTTACCGCCTCCGCCGGGAATCGAACCCGGACCCTTAGGACTACGAATCCCGAGCGCTGTCCACTCAGCTGTCAGACCCCTCAATGTATGTATACGCATGCATGTACATGCATGCGTATGCATATGCAGCGTCTGAGAAGATTTTGTAACATTAAATTAATATTATTTACGTATGTTTATGCAGTCCCTTATATTATACTCTACGCTAGTACAGGCTAATATATGGACTAGACTTGCATTTCCTTCTTTCTGCTGATTCCATGCGTGACTAACTCTCCTGTGAGAGGGGGATACTAGATGAACTCATAGCTAGCTTTGGCTCTATACTCTGTAATCCCTAATACACGATAGGGTAGCAGCGCATTGTTGTGTGTACCTAAGTTTCTTACTAAACGAAAATTATATATATATATATAATTATATATAATTACAGTATATATATATATATATATATATATATATATATATATATATATATATATATATATATATATATATATAAAATACATGTACGCTCGATATCGCTAGCGATTGAAGATGAATATGAACTTGCTTTTAAACAACGATGCATCACTTTTGGACTTTTTATTCCTGTATATAATGCTAATTATTGAATAGGTTTTTCACTTAAAGACGAAAATGAGAAAACCGCGACAAGTTTGGCAGGTGCGATGTGTAGGGGAGGTCGTTGACCACCTGGCTGCCTCCACCACCGGCCAAGTGAATGCCAAAGTCTTTGTGCTCACCTATTTGCACTCACCTAATTGTGCTTGAGGAAGTTGAGCTTCGGTTCTTTGGTTCCGCCTCTTAACTGTCAATCAACTGGTGCATAGGTTCCCGAGCCTGTGTTGAGCTTATAGTTAGTTTAGTTCCTTTATTATGCACCCCATACCCATCTTGTGGGCGGTAGTGGAAAGGGTTACAGAGGCACATAATGGGCTCAGGGACTGAACCCCACAATTCATTTAGCTAAGCAAGTTACAATCTTGATGAGCTAGTTACAAAATTCAATATAAGTCGTTACATCATCAATGGGTTCGAGATCGACCACAAGTACAGTTTCTAAATTAATCAACTGACATATGTGGAGAGCTAGTGTCATAATTGATATATTTGTCCTGCACACCGCCGCCCCTCCCCCCATACAAACCATGCATACACATACATACATGGGGGCATACACACCATCCCCCCCCCCAGTGGGCAGCGGTGGATAGGTTACAATCACTTAGTTACTACCTACAGTTAGCAAACTGGGGATATATTTGGCTAAGATTTCTGGTAGCAGATCATTTTGAATGAAATATTTGCACATCTTTGGAATATATTGGTTATAGAATTGTCTCTGAATTTCCGATTTTTTCGCACTCCACCATATAGTGACGGAGGGTTATATCTTGAGGTTATCTTGAGATGATTTCGGGGCTTAGTGTCCCCGCGGCCCGGTCCTCGACCAGGCCTCCACCCCCAGGAAGCAGCCCGTAGCAGCTGTCTAACTCCCAGGTAGCTATTTATTGCTAGGTAACAGGAGCATCAGGGTGAAAGAAACATTTTGCCTATTTGTCTCCAACTCCACTGGGGATCGAACCCGGAACCTCAAGACTACGAATCCGAAGCGCTGTCCACCCAGCTGTCAGGCGCCCTGAAGACGAAAATGAGTTTTCCCATCCACCCACGCCTTTTGAAAATTCTTTGAAAAATTCTTTGAAAATTCTTTGGAGGTTAAAAAGTTAACTTGAAAAGAAACACCCACGCCCTGAAGGGTGTGGGTGTTATTTAGGGTGTGCGAATAATTTTGTTGGCAGTTTACATTTGGTCAGGTCTCTCTCATATCTGTACATTTGAAATTGTGTATGGAGTCTGCCTCCACCACATCACTACCTAGTGCATGCCATTAATTAATTACTCTGACACTGAAACAATTCTGTCCATGTATGTCTCTGAGTTACAGTGGAACAACCATCTAGTGGACTAAAGGTCATAATGGCTCATAAATAGCTCAGGACCTGAACAATCATCTAGTGGATTACGAGTTACAGGGACACATAACTGGCTCAGGAGCTGTCAACCATCCAGTGACTGCAGGTTACAGTGGCACATAACTGGCTCAGGAGCTGTCAAGCATCCAGTGACTGCAGGTTACAGGGACACATAACTGGCTCAGACGCTGTCAACCATCCAGTGACTGCAGGTTACAGGGACACATAACTGGCTCAGGAGCTGTCAACCATCCAGTGACTGCAGGTTACAGTGGCACATAACTGGCTCAGGAGCTGTCAACCATCCAGTGACTGCAGGTTACAGGGACACATAACTGGCTCAGACGCTGTCAACCATCCAGTGACTGCAGGTTACAGGGACACATAACTGGCTCAGGAGCTGTCAACCATCCAGTGACTGCAGGTTACAGTGGCACATAACTGGCTCAGACGCTGTCAACCATCCAGTGACTGCAGGTTACAGGGACACATAACTGGCTCAGGAGCTGTCAACCATCCAGTGACTGCAGGTTACAGTGGCACATAACTGGCTCAGACGCTGTCAACCATCCAGTGACTGCAGGTTACAGGGACACATAACTGGCTCAGGAGCTGTCAACCATCCAGTGACTGCAGGTTACAGTGGCACATAACTGGCTCAGACGCTGTCAACCATCCAGTGACTGCAGGTTACAGGGACACATAACTGGCTCAGGAACTGTCAACCATCCAGTGACTGCAGGTTACAGTGGCACATAACTGGCTCAGACGCTGTCAACCATCCAGTGACTGCAGGTTACAGGGACACATAACTGGCTCAGGAACTGTCAACCATCCAGTGACTGCAGGTTACAGTGGCACATAACTGGCTCAGACGCTGTCAACCATCCAGTGACTGCAGGTTACAGGGACACATAACTGGCTCAGGAACTGTCAACCATCCAGTGACTGCAGGTTACAGTGGCACATAACTGGCTCAGACGCTGAACAACCATACACTGGCACATAATAATAATAATTTATTTGCAAGAAGGTACAATGGGTTGGTGAGATTACATAACATAGGTATTTTTACATTCATGCAAAGCCACCTTTTTACATTATGCAATGATCATTCCATGACCAAGCAACAAAAATTAGGCAAGAAAGAGAAGGGTGGACAGACTGCATTTTCTTGGACTGTTAGAAAGCCTTTGACATAGTACCCCATAAAAGGCTGTTACAAAAGTTGGAGCAACAGGCAGGACTAAAAGGTAAGCTGCTCCAGAGGATAAGGGAATATCTAAGCAACGGGAAACAGCGAGTAACTGTGAGGGGGGAGAGACATCAGAGTGGCGAGATGTCACCAGCGGAGTCCCACGGGGTTCTGTACTTGGACCCATCCTGCTTCAAATATGTGTAAACGATCTTCCAAAGGGTATAGACTAAATCCTCTCACTGTTTGCTGATGATGCAAAAATTATGAGAAGAATCAAAACAGAGACAATAGGACGACCTGGACAAACTGGAGGAATGATCTAGAAAATGGCTACTAAAGTTCACCCCAGGAAAGTGTAAAGTAATGAAATTAGGCGAAGGAAGCAGAAGGCTGAACACAAGGTACCATCTGGGAGGTGAAATCCTGGGAGAGTTAAATAGAAAGAAAGACCCGGGGGTTGATATCACACCGAACCTGTCCCCAGAGGTCCACATCAAAAAGATATAATCAGCGGCATATGCTAGATTGGCCAACATAAGAACTTCCTTTAGAAACTTGTGTAAGGACTCGTTCAGGACTTTGTATACTACTTACGTCAGATCAATCCTGGAATATGTAGCTCCAGCCTGGAGTCCATACCTAGTAAAACACAAGACAAAGTTAGAGAAGATTCAGAGGTATGCTACCAGACTAGTCCCGGAACTGAGAGGTATGAGATACGAAGAAAGGCTAAGGGAGCTGAGCCTCACGTCCCTGGAAAACAGAAGAGTAAGGGAGGTTATCTTGAGATGATTTCGGGGCTTTAGTGTCCCCGCGGCCCGGTCCTCAACCAGGCCTCCACCCCCAGGAAGCAGCCCGTGACAGCTGACTAACACCCAGATACCTATTTTACTGCTAGGTAACAGAGGCATAGGGTGAAAGAAACTCAGCCCATTGTTTCTCCCCGGCGCCCGGGATCGAACCCGGGACCACAGGATCACAAGTCCAGTGTGCTGTCCGCTCGGCCGACCGGCTCCCTGGGGAAGGGAAGACATGATAACCACCTACAAATTTCTCAGGGAAATTGACAAGGTGGACAAAGACAAACTCTTCAGCACGGGTGGAACACCAACAAGGGGACACAGGTGGAAACTTAGAACCCAAATGAGCCACAGAGACATTAAAAAGAATTTTTTTCAGTGTCAGAGTAGTTAACAAATGGAATGCATTAAGCTAGATACTTATGGAATGCATATTAGATAACAGACTGAACAAAAACCATCTAATTATCGCAGGGGACTTTAATATTGACCTCTGCGAGCCTAAAACCCTCCTGCTGCTAGTTTCCTCAACTGTGTGAATTCCTGCTTCCTCATACCCTTAATCACTGGACCTACTAGAATCACTGATTATACTGCCTCTGCTCTTGACCACATCTGGACTAACATAACCTCTCCACTTACTTCAGGGATAATCATTGATAGGACCACAGACCATTACCCCTCATTTCTCCTAACCAACATTAATAAACCACCTCTAGATACATGGAAGATAAGCTTTAGGCTGCACAATGAAACTTTTATAAGCAACTTTATTGCTGTTGCTGCTGCTGCTAATAACAACTGGGAGGCTGAATTAGGTGACATAGTGAGCATCAACCTAGCAGTGCAAACATTTCTTCAGAAAACTCTGAACCTTTATAACTCCCACTGTCCAATGTTAACGAAACAAGTTACAAATAAAAGGTTAAACACTCCATGGCTTACAAAGAGGTATACTTAAATCTATTAATAAAAAACATGACCTTGAAAAGAAGTATAGGGTAGAAGTCATCCCCAAAGAATTTTCAAAGATTTACTCATCCATGCTGTCTAAAATAATTAGAAGAGCCAAAATAAAATACTACGACAATACATTTACCCAAATTAAGGGCAACATTAAGAAAACATGGAGCACTATCTCCCAAATATTACGTTCAAAAAAGATTTTGAATAAAAAACAATTCTCCTATCCAATGACGATGGTGTGCTTTCGGCCTCTGACACTGCTATTGAATTCAATAGGTTCTTTTCATCCATTGAGACATCCCTTGCTCGTGATATTCCATCCTCACTCACTAATATTAAAGATTACCTTACAGGTAACTATCCAGAGTCTCTGTACCTAGCTCCCGCTAATTCCTCTGATGTTAATGAGGTAATCCTTTCCCTTAAAACTAAGTCAAGCGCCCTTGATGAGGTGCCATCTCTAATTTACAAAAAAGCCTCCAGATTTCTAGCTCCTGCCATTGCATTGCTCTTCAATAAATCACTTGAACACCAAACCTTTCGGGATATTCTAAAAAAGCGAGAGTAACCCCAGTCCACAAATGTGGTGATCTCGCTGATGTCAACAATTACAGACCTATATCAATTCTGCCAACCTTGTCAAAAATATTTGAAAAGTTAATCTACAAGCAGCTTTACTCCTTTCTAGCCAAACTCAATATACTTAGCTTTTGCCAATATTGTTTCAGAGCCAATAAAAGCACTAACGATGCACTTATTGGAATGGCAAAATGTCAAGAGCAGTCTCCGTGGTGTAGTGGTAAGACACTCGCCTGGCGTTCCGCGAGCGCTATGTCATGGGTTCGTATCCTGGCCGGGGAGGATTTAATGGGCGCAATTCCTTAACTGTAGCCTCTGTTTAACGCAACAGTAAAATGTGTACTTGGATGAAAAAACGATTCTTCGCGGCAGGGGATCGTATTCCAGGGACCATAGGATTAAGGACTTGCCCGAAACGCTACGCGTACTAGTGGCTGTACAAGAATGTAACAACTCTTGTATATATCTCAAAAAAAAAAAAAAAGAATGTCAAAAAATTTTGCAATGTACCTGTAAACATTTTTTGACAATTTTACTGTAATTATCCTACTCAAAATCATCTGTACTTCTAAAGTAAAGTTGTAAAGTACCTGTTAAACACTTTTTATCAATTTTAGTCTTATATTTCTTTAAAACTTTCTATTAGTTTAAGGATTTGCTCTAAGGTTAGTTTAAGGACTTGCCCGAAACGCTATGCGTGCTAGTGGCTTTACAAGATTGTAATTTCAAATTAAACTCTACGTTCTCTCTTAACCCCCAATGTACCCTCTTGTATATAAATAAATAAATAAATAAATTAGTATGATTAACTTAATACATACAGCTCTTGATAAAAATGAGTTCCCTGTTGGGTTATTTGTGGACCTACGTAAGTCTTTTGACACTGTCAACCACCAAAACCTTCTTCTTAAATTACATCATTATAGAGTCAGAGGTCACTCCCGGCAATACCTTTAGTTTTACCTTACTGACAGGCCCCAGTATGTTTCTGTGAATAATTCCATTTCTCCTACACTACCCATAAACAATGGTGTTCCACAGGGCAGCATACTTGGCCTTCTCCTCTTTCTCATCTACATTAATGACCTTCCAAATGCCTCTCAACACCTCAAACCAATCTTATTTGTTGATGACACAACTTTCATTTTCTCCAGTCCTGACCCTCTTGCTCTAAATGTCACTGTGAATACTGAACTAAATAAAGTCCATCTTTGGCTAACTGCCAACAAACTCACCCTTAACATTGACAAAACTTTCTATACATTGTTTGGCAATAAATACTCAAATGAAATTAATCTAAGAATAAACAATATACAAATCAGTAGTAAATTTGATGGTAAATTCCTTGGTGTCCTCATTGATAAGAAACTGAATTTCCAGGGACACATTCTAAATATAGAAAAAAAGTTTCTAAAACTGTTGGCATTCGTTCTAAGATCAGATATTATGTACCTTGCCCGAACATCATCCTGCTTGGGGACTTCAACCTACGGCACCTGAAATGGAAGAACCTGGCTAATACAGTAATATCAGAAAGAATACCAGGAAGTAGCCTAAATGCAAATGACCTGCTACGGATGTGCGACAGGTTTGCCTTAAACCAGAAAATAGTAGAACCAACTAGGAAGGAGAACACGCTGGACCTCATTTTCACTAATAATGATGAATTGATCAGGAACATAATGATTATAAATACCTGTTACTCAGATCACAACTTAATTAAAGTTCTGACAACCATGGGGAGTAGACCTTCAAAACCAGTCCGGATTCCCGGTGGAGGAGATTTCAGTAAATTCAACTTCAATAATAAACAGATAAACTGGGAGCAAATAAACCAGGACTTCATAGAAATAAACTGGGAAGAACAGCTAGAAAATGCAAACCTGAACCAGTGCCTGGAAAAAATAAGCTCAGTAGCACTAGAAATATGTTCAAACCGCATACCCCTAAGAAAAAAGAGGAAGAGATGCAGATTGGAACGGGAACGTCGTTCCCTATATAGGCGAAGAAAACGAATCGCGGAACAGATCTCCAGTATCAGCTCTTGATACTGGTAATAGCTCCAAAGGGCCACCACTTACGGGCTATTCATGCCCGTGCCACCTTTTGGGTGGCTTAATCTTCATCAATCATCGCGGAACAACTTGAGAGTCGCACCCTATCTCAAGAACGGCTAAGAAGGTTAGGTAGAGAAATAGAAACAATTGAACGGAAGCCTCAAGAATCATACAAAACCCAGGAGAGGCAAAGAGAGCAAAAGGCCATCAGTGAAATAGAGAGAAATCCGAAATATTTTTTCTCCTATGCAAAATCAAGATCAAAAACCACATCTAGTATCGGGCCCCTGCGAAAGGAAGATGGAACTTTCACCAATGACAACAAAGAAATGAGCGAGCTACTGAGGAAGCAGTACGACTCTGTTTTCAGCGAGCCATTAAACACACTAAAGATTGATAACCCAAATTAATTTTTCATGGATATGATACCAACATCAAATCATATATCAGACGTCACCCTATCCCCACCAGGGATAGGCCCGGATTCTTGGAACTCCATATTCATCAAGAACTGTAAAAAGCCATTATCGCAGGCCCTCCACATTCTGTGGAGACAAAGCCTAGATACTGGCGTTATTCCTGATATACTAAAACAGCAGAGATAGCACCACTTTATAAAGGAGGAAATAAGGCAGAGGCAAAAAATTAAGCCCGTAGGCCAAGGAAGAGCCGACAGTAGAAAAGGGGCAAGTAGGCTTAGAATAGAGGCCCGCGGGCCGGGAACAAAGCCCGTAGGCCGAGAAAGTGCCCGTAGACCTGGAAAAAGTGGTGGGGGGGGGGGGGCCGCAGGCCTGAAATGGGGCCTGTAGGCCTGGAATGGGGCCCGTAGGCCTGAGAGGAGCCCGCGGGCCGGGAACAGAGCCCGTAGGCAAAGAGAGAGCCCTCAGTCAAAACGTAGAGCCCGTAGTGGGGGTAGGACCTGTAGGCCTGGTAGAGCTCGTAAACCGAGAGTAGAGCCCTTAGGCCAAGGATAGAGTCCGGTAGGCCAGGAAAGAGCCCGTAGGCCATGGATAGAGCCCATAGGCCGTGAGTAGAGCTCGTAGGCCGTGAATTAGAGCGCGCAGGCTGTAGAGAGAGCCCCTAGACCGGGAATAGAGCCCGTAGGCCGGCGGGAGGTGGAACAGAGGGAGCGCAACCACGCACGTGGAACGGCGCCACCTCGTGGGTGAGTGGAGCGGGCCACAGCCACATGTGGGCACGGCACTGGAGGGAATCGAGCTAGGGGGCACGTGCACGCACGGACACGCACCCCGAGGGACACGGCGCTGAGCACACGCTGGAAACACCAGGGACGGCCCTAACTAGGAGGGTGGGGAGAACACAGACACCCCACCGATGGTTGGGAAGCAAAACTGTACCTAAGGGCGTCAGGAGGGAGGCAGGATGTCCCTGCCGGTTTAGGCTGAGATGTCGAGGGCCTACGTCAACAATGCCAGACAAGCTGAGGTTCAGGACCGTAGGCGCTGGTGTAAGATCCATGTAGTTGGTAAAACACTGATTTAGGCAGACTAAGTCCTCGTTGTTACTGGGGTCCACATGAGAGTCTGGTCGACTGGAGAGCGCGGATGTTTTACTTGTGGAGCGGACGGCGACTGTAGGAGAACAGGTTGCGACCTGATTGATAAAGATTAAGCCACCCAAGAGGTGACACGGGCATGAATAGCCCGTAAGTCGCGACTTACTATTGCAACATTGCAATAGTAAGGCTATTGCAATAGTAATAGGCTATTGCAACAACAACAACAACTTGTTGTTGTTGTTGTTATAGATTCAGCTACTCGGAACAAGTTCCAAGTAGCACGGGCTATGGTGAGCCCGTAACTTACCTGGCACAGGAGCGGGCAAGTAGCACAGGCTATGGTGAGCCCGTAGTGGACTTACCTGGCACAGGAGCGGTGCTGTGAGTCGCGACCTGATTGATGATTGATGAAGATTAAGCCACCCAAAAGGTGGCACGGGCATGAATAGCCCGTAAGTTGTGGCCCTTTGGAGCCATTACCAGTATCATTAGCTGATACTGGAGATCTGTGGAGGTGCGACTGCACCCTGCGTTACGGGAGATGTCTCCCGTCGTCGCGACCTGATTGATTGATGAAGATTAAGCCACCCAAAAGGTGGCACGGGCATGAATAGCCCGTAAGTGGTGGCCCTTTGATAAATGAACTAATCTAAGCATAGCATTTCGGGTAGTGCCTTAATCTTAATTTTCCCCGGAATACGACCCGCAAAATTGTTTAAAAACCATGTACCCATTCACTGCTGGATGAGCAGAGGCGTACAGTTAAGGATTGGCGCCTAGTGAATATGAATCCTTCCCTCTTCCCGACCAGGATATGAACCCAGGCTAAATTGCTCGCGAAGTGCGGGGCGAGTGTGTTACCAATGCGCCACGAGGTCATCATGGTCAGAAGACTGGCAAATTCTTTTTATTTAAAAAAATACAAGACCTTGCAGTTTAGGTAAAAGAAGGTAGTTACTTATTAACTGTATAAATCTGGTGCGCCCCCACTTGGATTATTGTACCCAAGCATACAGACCTCACCTGCAGAAAGACAGCTGCTTTGGAGAAAGTGCAACACCCGGCAACAAAAATGTATTCGAATTTACCTGAGGGCTACTATAATACTCTAGTGGCATCTATATTACAGGAAGGGTGCGGCTTGCTTAAGGTTTCCCTGTTTGTCCTGATTTTTTTTAGCTGGATTTTAAAGTTCAGCAGAGTTTTGACATTGGTGTGTAGGCAGTTCCATGGGTTTATAACCCTGCGAGAGCATCTTCTGTTTCCAGTCCTACATTATGCTTGTTGAACTTGAAACCGTTGTTCCTTGTTTGTGTTACATCTGATCCTTTTGAAGAAGTCTGGCCGGGTCATCCTCAGAATGGTTAAATTTGTTATAGGTTTCAATGAGATCAGCCTTGTTATTCCTAGACAACTTCTTCACAAGGTCAGATGTAACACATGTGCAACAGTTTCAAGCTCAACAAGCCACAATGCAGGACTGAAAACAAATATTTTTTCACCCTCAAGGTTACAAACCCATAAAACCGCCTACCCGCCGAAGCCGTAAATGCCAAAACACTGCTGAACTTTAAAATCCAGCTCGATAAAATTAGTAAAACAAATGGAGCAACCTTTCACAAGCCAACGGCTTCCTGTCCTCGTCGAAGCCTAGTAAGATAGTGACACAGGTAAAATTATTAGAGTACAATGCTGGAGCGCCATCGCTAACGTTGATACAATGTTGATCCAACGTCATTTAAGTGTTCATTTTGGTGAGATACCTTATATATGCAGGATATAATTAATAATAATTGATTGTGTCGCAGAAGCAGGAAGAGACAGGAAGCCAGAGTGTAATATCATATAGGATAGTAGCATAATACTGCTCTCACCTAGTTGTACTCAGCTCTTTGGTCCCGCCTCTCAACTGTCGATCAACTGATGTATAAATTATGTGTTTGTAGATCAACTGTGTTTATATATCTAAGCTTGTTAATTAAAAGATACAAACAAATCGAGTGAGTCAATAACGATGGTCAGCTTTCAGCCTCTGATTCTGCTATTGAGTTCAATAGGTTCTTCTCTTCCATTGGGTCATCCCTTGCAAATGATATTCCATCTTCCAGTACTGACGTTAAGGACTATCTTACAGGTAACTATCCACAGTTTCTGTACCTAAAGCCTATTAATTCCACTGACGTCAATGAGATAATCCTTTCCGTTAAAACCAAGTCTAGTGCCCTTGAGGAGATACCAACTTTAATTTACAAAAAAGCCTCCAGATCTTTAGCCCCTGCTATTGCATTGCTCTTCAACAAGTCACTTGAACTCCAAACCTTTCCAGATATTCTAAAAAAAGCGAGAGTAACGCCTGTCCACAAATGTGGTGATCTCACAGATGTTAACAACTACAGACCTATATCAATCCTGCCAAACTTGTCAAAATTTTTTGAAAAACTAATCTATAAGCAGCTTTACTCGTATCTAGCCAAACACAATATACTTAGCCCTTGACAATATGGCTTCAGACCCCCAAAAAAGCACTAACGATGCACTTATTAGTATGCTTAACTCGATTCATACAGCTCTTGATAAAAATGAGTTCCCTGTTGGGTTATTTGTGGACCTGCGTAAAGCTTTTGACACTGTCAACCACCAAAACCTTCTTCTTAAATTACATCATTATGGAGTCAGAGGACACTCCCTGCAATACCTCAAATCCTACCTTACTGACAGGCTCCAGTATGTTTCTGTGAATAATTCAATTTCTCCCACCCTACCCATCAACATTGGTGTTCCTCAGGGCAGGATACTTGGCCCTCTCCTCTTTCTCATCTACATTAATGACCTTCCAAATGCCTCCCAACACCTCAAACCAATTCTGTTTGCTGACGATACAACCTTCATTTACTCCAGTCCTGACCCCCTTGCTCTAAATGCCACAGTAAATACTGAGCTAAATAAAGTCCATCTTTGGCTAACTGCCAACAAACTCACCCTTAACATTGACAAAACTTTCTATATTCTGTTTGGCAATAAATCCTCTAATCAAATAAATCTCAAAATAAACAATACCCAAATTTGTAACAAATTAGAAGGCAAATTCCTTGGCATTCTCATTGACCACAAGCTGAATTTCCAGGGACACATTCTAAATATATCAAAAAAAAGTTTCAAAAACTGTTGGCATTCTTTCTAAGATCAGATATTATGTACCCCGCCCTGCCCTGGTGACTCTCTATTACTCCCTTATCTATCCATATATCAACTATGGTATTTGTGCTTGGGGCTCTACTACCCAAAATCATTTACGTCCTCTAATTACTCAACACAAAGCTGCTATTAGGACAATTTCCAACTCTGGCCCCAGACATCACTCGGTACCCCTACTCAAATCTCTGAATATGTTAGACATTAAGTCACTGCACATTCTCTCATGTGTATTATACATATATAAAACGCTAAACTGTAATGCCAATCCTGACCTCAAAAGCTTCATAGAAGGTTGTAACAGAACCCATGAGCACCACACCAGAAATAAATACAGTTTTGATATTCCTAGAGTACGACTTAATCAAACTAGAAATGCTCTACAAATCAAGGGACCCAGATTGTGGAATGACCTTCCCAACCATGTTAAAGACTATACCTCTCTCAACCAGTTTAAGATAAAAACGAAGCTATACCTAATAAATTCCCTGTAACCTACCTTACCCCTTTATTTTTATTTTTTTATTTTATTTATTTATATATATACAAGAAGGTACATTGGGTTTGTGAGAATACATTGGATAGTACAGTATTTACATTCTTGTAAAGCCACTAGTACGCGCAGCGTTTCGGGCAGGTCCTCAATCTAGCAGATAATTTTAAGTAGGTAATTTCAATCAGAATTGATAAATGAAAGATACATTACAAGAGAAAAATGAGATGAGAGAGATAAGTAAGTATATTAAAGCACATTGTTATATTAAAGCTCTGATTGATTACATTGACAGCTTGATTAGCAATTTAAACAAGATTAATAGACACCATACTTTTGACACCATAGTTATTAGATAAGGTAAAATACACAAATTATTTATTTATTTATTTATTTATTTATTTATTTTTTTATTTATTTATATACATGAAGGTACATTGGGTTTGTGAGAATACATAGCATAGTATTTACAATCTTATAAAGCCACTATAGTACGTGCAGTTTTGCGAGGGCAGCGGCGAGGGCAGGCGGAGTGAGGCAGAGCCCCAGTGTGCGCCCGTATTTATACAGGCCCCAAACTGCCCGCGCAACGCCGCGGGACGCGCTGCGCAATTGTTTCTTTCTCCCCCGCCAGAAAAATCCCCGCTTGCGATCAAGCAGTGACCATATATAAAGAGGGTTAGGCTGCTATACTTTATCAATAAAGTAGAGTCAAATAAGTTGTATTATCAACCTAAAAATGTAAATAAAATGACGAGGCATCCAATGTGCAGCGATACTTCTCCATGAGATCAGTACCAATTATGAAGGGAGTCTCTTCCTCAGGGAGTACCTGTAGTTGGTCTTCAATGTAGGTGTCGCCTCCCATGTGGAATCGAATTGTTTTGGGTGGCTTATTTTCCAAACCAATGCTTTTCAGGAAAAACCTTGAAATGCTGGTCTTTTCTGAACCTGTATCAACCAGTATCTTATCGGTTAGTGTATGTTGTGCCTTAATTGGCAACTTTATTCGTATACAAGATTGTAAACAGGAGGCTAATCCAAACCCTTTATATATATAGGGTCTTAGTTTCTTAAAGTAGAGCTATGATTTATTACTGTGAAACTACTGTATGACGTGGTACTCGGTCATTAATGGGAAACAAAAATTAAAATTGGGGATTGGGTCGTGGTCGTAGTAATTGTCCATTTCCGGAGGGTAAACTAGTAATTCTGCGACTAATTCCTTACCGTTTTGTAGCTGTATCTTAACATTTTCTACTGTACTCATAGTGACGTCTTTTACTTCCCTATAAAGTTCTACTTTAGTGGAGAAACTCTCGGAAACCATCTTATCTAATCCTAATCTCTTCGCTTCTCGATGTTCTATGAAGTTAGCTGTCGACCCGCTGTCAACGAACATAGTAGAGGGTTTCCCATTAATTTTCACTTGGAGGTGATTATGGTCCTCCAGAGCAACCTCCTCCATACCCTCTAGTGACGGGGGATCACACATTATAGGCTGATGAAGGAAGTATATTGTCAGCACCTCGCCATTATCGCTGATCTCATAGCACCTGTCTTCGAGTTTTGGCCTTTTACTGTGGCTATTGTGCTCATCCAGGAGCCTTTTGGATCCGCCTACGACTTTTTCCATGCCAGTAGCCATGACTGAGGAGAGTGGAGGGGGACTGGAGCTGAAGCTCGACCCTTCGTCCATATTCTCGTCTTATATTGGGTCTCTGTCTCAGACTCGAACTGTATAATATATCCTAGATCCATCATAATATAGTCATGTACATCTTTTAGATTTAACTTTCAATAACGGTTTTGTATTTATAAATTTATATTTTGTGGTAAATACACAAGTAAATACACCAGTAAAGTATATTTTGTATTATAATAATAATTCCAATTTTTGAGAAGAGCGGGAAAATATTAATAATGTGCGCCGTGTTCGAAGACTGGACCAAGTACGAGAAGGTGCAGCCCCGCTGGACGGGGAAGGCATATAAACTGCTTTATGCAGGTGCCGACATATATGGGAACCTTACTAACTTTACTTAGCTCAACCTAACACAACCCAGCCAAATACAGTCTAACCTAAGCTAATACATCCAGGCATAACAATATACAAAAAAGGTTTTAACCAAGAAAACCTGGTCGTATGGTCGTATTTAACCTGGTCGTATTCCAGGGAACATGAGATTAAGGATTTGCTCGAAACGCTACGCGTACTAGTGGCAGTACAAGAATGTAAGAACTTTATTGTCAACCAATGTCTGTTTTTTTTTTAAAGAGCGCTGTTTGTCGACAGAATTGTATTTGTGCTGCTTTTTCAGCTATGTTTTCATTTCATGTTTTCTTTTTACTCTTTATGCTCAATTAGTATTAAGCTTTAGTCATTCAAACAATTCTTCGCGGCAGGGGATCGTATTCCAGGGACCGTAGGATTAAGGACTTGCCCGAAACGCTACGCGTACTAGTGGCTGTACAAGAATGTAACAACTCTTGTATATATCTCAAAAAAAAAAAAAAAAAAAAAAAAAAGTTTTTCATGCCCGAAACGTTTTGCGTAATAGTGGCTTTAGGCATTGTATGTACTAGCTCTATCTATAAGTCCACCAATCTTTGTAAAAATTTCTTGTATGTATGTACCTTACCTAAATAAACATTATTATTATTATTATTATTTATTATAGTATATGCAACATATTAAAATAATAAGAGTATAGGGGCTGTGTGTATATATATATATACTGAACGTGTGCTTTAGCAATATGTTTGAGAAAAGTGTCGTTATTTTGCAATACTGAAGGAAAAAATGTGGGAGGAAAAGGGCGATGGTGGTAGGTTAGGAAGGTTGAGAGAGAGAGAGAGAGAGAGAGAGAGAGAGAGAGAGAGAGAGAGAGAGAGAGAGAGAGAGAGAGAGAGAGAGAGGGGAGGGGGGTGGTGGGAGCCAGGTGGGTTGTGAGGCGGGAGGCGGCCACAACACCAACAACAAGCGGGCCTCACCATGAAGACTGTCTTTATGGTGGCTGAGAAGCCCTCCCTGGCACAGTCTCTCGCAGAGATTCTCAGCAACAGGAAGAACACCACCAGGAAAGGTAATGAGGAGTCACCTTCAGGAGTACGTGTAAAGGTTAGAAAATCACCAAGAAACTCTGGTAAATTCAAGTTTTCATCACCACCCAACATGACGGTGCCTCATCTCCACAATTTTCATGACTTGTCCTGTTAATTTGGTTTAAATGACACCTTTAGCTGGTTGAGGAGTTCGTGACTAAAGTTTGTACTGTGGAAACTAGAGCTAAACTCTAGTTTTTACTAGTGTCATTAGTGATAAGAGACGACTACTGTGAATATACCTTTGCTCAGTTCTCGATTAAATCCCCTAAATTGTCTTTGACTCTTGGAGCTATCAATAGATTTCTCAATATTAATATATCTGCATTCTCAGATAACCTAAGGAATCTAATTATAAAGAAGCTCAACGAAAATCACATCATTCTAGGAGGTGACTTAAGTATTAACCTGTGTCAGTAAAATAGCCCACAAGTCGACTATTTCTTCAACAGCATGAACTCCTGTATGCTAATCCCCACACTCGCCAAGCCCACTCGAATCGCTCAAATATTTACTCAAACATTCGCTACTACCTTGGACAGGTAGTAAAGGTTAATATGGACTTACATAATGGTGCCTCTTTTTTTTGTTTTGTTTTCTTTTTATATATGCAATAGTTCTTACAGTTTTGTAAAGCCACTACCATGCATAGCATTTCGGGCAGGTCCTTAATCCTAGTTTTCCCAGGGGATACAACCCGCCAAATCATTTAACAACCAGGTTACTGTAAGTCATTTAATTCACTGCTGGGTAAACAGAGACTACATTTAAGGATTGGCACCCAGTCAATCCTCCCCCGGCCAGGATATGAACCCAGGCCAAAGCGCTCGCGAAGTGTCGAGTGAGTGTTTTACCACTGCACCACGGGGGACTAATCAAGGCTCACATCTGAGGGTTGTCGCCATTGGGAGGGTGTGACGAAACCTCCAGCCTTGGAAGGAGAAGTATTAGTGGATCGCAATGAGGATGCTACTCTGCCACCTACAACACCCTGACTGGTACATAAGTCGTCTATGAACGATTTGGTACAACACATTAGCATTAGATATTTCCTCATTTGAGATGGGGATGCCTGCACTGTTTGGCATGACTTCCCCGGGTTCTACTTACATGGGTTCATTCAATGCATCGCCTCTCCTTCCTCCTCCTGAGAGAGAGTGAGAGATGGGGTGGGGGGGAGAAGTCTGGAATGGCATGGGTGTCTCTCCTTTAGACTCTGGTCTTTGACCATTCCAATCCCAGCTGTACATGATATCTTATATATGTGTGTGTAATTACCTAAGTGTAGTTACAGGATGAGAGCTACGCTCGTGGTGTCCTGTCTTCCCAGCACTCTGTCATATAATGCTTTGAAACTACTAACGGTTTTGGCCTCCACCACCTTCTCACCTAACTTGTTATAACCGTCTACCACTCTGTTTGCGAAAGTGAATTTTCTTATATTTCTTCGGCACCTTTGTTTAGTTAGTTTAAATCTATGACTTCTTCGTTCTTGAAGTTCCAGGTATCAGGAAATCTTCCCTATCGATTTTATCAATTCCTGTTACTATTTTGTACGTAATGATCATATCACCTCTTTTTCTTCTGTCTTCTAGTTTTGGCATATTTAGTGCCTCTAACCTCTCCTCGTACCTCTTGCCCTTCAGTTCTGGGAGCCACTTAGTAGGATGTCTTTGCACCTTTTCCAGTTTGTTGATGTGCTTCTTAAGATATGAGCACCACATAACCGCTGCATATTCTAGCTTTGGCCTAACAAAAGTCGTGAACAATTTCTTTAGTATTTCGGCATCCATGTATTTAAAAGCAATTCTCAAGTTAGAAAGTGTGGCATAGGCTCCTCGCACAACGTTCTTTATGTGGTCCTTAGGTGATAGTTTTCTATTTAGAACCACCCCTAGATCTCTTTCTTTATCAGAATTCTTTAAAGATTTCTCACATAATTTATAGGTTGTGTTTGGGTCTATGTTTTCCTATTCCATATTCCATAACATGGCATTTATTCACATTAAATTTCATTTGCCAAGTGGGGCTCCATATACAGTACTTATTTTGTCCAGGTCTTCTTGAAGAGCATGACAATCATCTAAGTTTCTTATCCTTCCTATTATCTTAGCATCATCTGCAGGCATGTTCATATAATTCTGTATACCAACTTGTAAATCATTTATGTAGACAATAAACATCATTTTTGCAAGAACTGAACCCTGTGATACTCCACTTGTGACATTTCTCCAGTCTGATACGTTGCCTCTGATTACTGCATTTTCTTTATCAGAAAATTTTTCATCCATGTTAGAAACATACCTGTCACCCCTCCAATATTTTCCAGTTTCCAGAACAACCTCTTATGTGGAACTCTGTCGAAAGTCTTTTTTAGGTGCAGATAATTGCAGTCAACCTAACCATCTCTTTCCTGTAAAATCTCTGTGGCTCGATCATAGAAACTGAGTAAATTTGATACACAGGATCTTCCAGATTGAAAACCATACTGTCTGTCTGATATTATATCATTTCTTTCCAGGTGTTCTACTCATTTAGTTTTTATTATTTTTTCCAATATTTTGACTATTACAATTGTCATTGATACAGGTCTATAATTGAGGGGGTCTACCCTGCTGCCACTTTTGTAGATTGGAACCATTTTAGCCTTTTTCCACCCGTCTGCTACGACTCCTGATCACAGGAATGTCTGAAAGATCAGGTGAAGAGGAATGCTGAGCTCAGATGCACATTCTCACATTCTCTCAGAACCCATGGTGAAACTCCATCTGGGCCAACTGTTTTGTTCTTATTTAGTTCCTTTAGCATATTTTCCACTTCATCTCTAGACACCTCTATATGCTCTATGTTGTTCTGGAATTCTTATTGTCTGGTTCTCTGAAGAGTTCATTTTGTACAAACACACTTTGGAACGTTTCGTTTAATGTTTCACACATTTCCTTTTCATTTTCTGTGAATCTGTTTCCCATTTTAAACCTCTGATATTATCCTTTATCTGCAATTTGTTGTTTATGAATTTGTAGAATAGGCCCAGTTCTGTTTTACATTTATGCGCTATACCTTTTTCAAAATTTCTTTCTGCCTTTCTCCTTACTGCCATATAGTTGTTTCACACATCTTTGTATCGGTGGTATTTTGGGGGTTTGGCCTCTTCCTATATTGATTCCATTTTTGTGTCTTTTGGTCTCTGGCCCTGCCCAATTTCTGTTGAACCAATCATGTTTCCTGGCCCTGCATCTCTGTTTTGGTATGAATGTTTGTGTGCCTTCATCGTATAATGGGTATTTTGCAAAATTTGGCATACATTTCATTTACTTCCCTGCCTAGCAACAGGTCTGTCCAATTACACTCATTAAATTTTTTTCGAAGTTCCCCATAGTGACCTCTCTTTAAATCGAGTTTATCAACTGTTTCAATGTCCCCATTTTCTTCTAGATGATATCTTAAAGCATATTTAATGTCTAACAGGACGTGATCACTCTTTCCCAAGGGAGGAAGGTACTGGATGTCAAATGTCTCTTCTTTCCTAGTGAATACTAGATCCAGTACTAATGGTACATCTCCTCACATTCTTGTGGCCTGCTTGATGTGTTGATACAAGAATGTCTCCAGAATGAGGTTCACAAATCTGCATGTCCAAAAGTCTTCCGTTCTTGCTTCATAGGCCTTCCGGTCTATTGCTTTAAAGGTGAAGTCCCCTAGTATCAACAGTTGTGATTTATCTTTATCTGCTTGTACAATAATATCTCTCATGACCATTATGAGGCCCTCTCGTTTGTCATCCAGTTCTTCCTTTGTCCATGTGTTGCTTGCTGGTGGGCTGTAGGCATTTAAAATTATCAGCTTATCATCCTGATTCCAGACCTGCAATGCCATTATGTCAATATCTCGAGGGTTTTCAAATATTAACTCTTAACTTCAGGTGTTCTTTCACCAGCACAGCCACTCCTCCCCCCTTCCTAGTTTTCCTGTCACGTCTCCAGACTAAATAGCCTCTTGGGAATACGACTTCATTAAATGTATTTCCTTCTAGTTTCGTCTCTGATAATGCGACAATATCTGGGACCTTAAGCTGAATTATATCTTGCAACTCCAAAATTTTTTTACCTCCATCAATGTTGGTATATACAATTTTCAGGAACATGTTCCCTTTCCCTTTGCTCTTTATTCCCCCTTCCACTAATGATTTTGTTGCCTTGTTTTTATGTACCATTTCACAAGCTTTCCAGTCCCTGACACTTTGTAGAAAAAAGAATTTGTCTTCATTTCTATCACCATTTAGACGTTTTGCTTCAATGAGGTTCATTTTCAGCTTTTCTGTTCTCCTTTGAGAGGACTTGTCTTATTGACCAAAGTTTGTCAACTTCTTCACTGCAATTTCCTGGCATTTCTAAGCACTTCCATCATGTTTTTCACTCCATTAAACGTCACCCTTAAGGGGCAGTTCTTGTCTTTCTCATATTTTCCTATTCTTCTAAAGTCACTAACGTACGTGTGTGTGTAATTACCTAAGTGTAGTTACAAGATGAGAGCTACGCTCGTAGTGTCCCGTCTTCCCAGCACTCTTTGTCATATAATGCTTTGAAACTACTGACGGTCTTGGCCTCCACCACCTTCTCACCTAACTTGTTCCAACTGTCTACCACTCTGTGTGTGTATGTATGTATGTAATGTATATATGTATATATGTGTGTGTAAAACTTGGCTTATTAGGCAAATCAGGCCTTGCATAGTAGGCCAAGAACTGCATTCTGACTACTAGGTACAACATATACTGTGTGTGTGTGTATATATATATATATAGTGTATGTGTGTATATATATGTGTATATATATATATATATATATATATATATATATATATATATATATATATATATATATATATATATATATATATATATATATATATATATTTATATATTAACATATAACATATAATATATAATATAAATAATATGCATGCAATTGACGATCACAAAATACTGATCATTTTTATGCGGAAAATCCACAGAGAAATGTGAAAGGACGATGAATGTTTTGGCCTGATTAAAATCTTTTTCAACATCAGACTGACTAGAGGAAAGAGAGGGAGGGTACAGGCCAACACCTGGAACCTGACCACAGCGACGGTAGATCCCAAGGTGCTTGTGGAAGATGGCCCCAAGTCCCAAGGGCAGTACTAACAGGGCACCTAAGGAAGGAATCCCTACATGCATTCAGCCTGAGTACTGAAGAAATTACTCCTGGCGCGCACACTAACTGAAGAGACAGCACCACAAAAACAAGGCACAGAACTGAAACAATTTTCTGGAGCCAGAGGCACATGACCTTGCCAGTATCACATCAGCCAAGAACTGAAGGGTGGATAGCCAGTGTGAAGGTCTGGGGCTCCCCTTCCCCCTCCTGGGGAGGGGGGGGCTGCACAAACAGCAGAGCGGCAACGTGGTGACATCATGCTAGTTTGCTTGTTTTCACTTAGGGAGTTCTGTCCACTCATTCGACCCTTTTTAGCAATGTTTTCACCAGAATCAGGGTTTGTTTTGGGGTGTTTACCTTTCTCTGTGCCTGACCCGGTTGATGGTAGACATAGAATGCTTCCAACCACACGGGAGTTTCTATAGGCCATTGCTGCATATACCTCTCTGAGGGGTGGGCCAGGTTCTGGCTCGTGGTCACCCTGTAGGCCTAGAACTCCATGTACATTGACTGATGCCAGAAATCTAATATATCCATATCGGCTAGGATAGCTCCAGGGAGCCTCCGGGTCTCACCAGGAAAATGGCGTTTCATTACATTCAACGCTGTTTTTTTTTATTTTATTTTAGTAACCTAATCTGTGGTTATCCGAATTTCTATTTGGATATGGCGAAGTTTTGCTGGAAAATTATCTGTATTTGACTTAGATTCTGTGCCAGTCTGCATTATCCAGCCAAACCTAATCATTGAGGATAAGCACCTCCAAAGGATACCTGATCAACCAGGCTGTGACTCATACGTCAGGCTGCGAGCATCCGCGTCCAACAGCCTGGTTGATCAGTCCGGCAACCAGGAGGCCTGGTCGACGACCGGGCCGCGGGGACGTTAAGCCCCGGAAGCACCTCAAGGTCAAGGTCAAGGCCGGATAACCCAAATATTCAGTTCAGTGAGCTTCGGATAACCGAGCTCATACAGTTTATTATAGTACTATACTGTCCTGTATACTGTGTGTTATCAGTAAATTAAATATTAAACCAAACATGGTAGAGTTTATGCTAAATTTTCACTTTTTATTAAGTTACATAATGAATAAAGTTTTACTGTACCTTTGTGAAATCTTTCATATGTACATATGAAATCTTCTAGTACTTTTTAATGTGCAGTATATAATGGTTTATGTAAATGAATTATCTTGCTTGATGCTAAATTGACTTGTTTTCTATTGCAGGTTTTAATGGAGCTTGTAGTGTTCATGAATGGTCAGGCTCCTTCCTCAATCAGTCTGTCCGCTTCAAGATGACATCTGTGTGCGGGCATGTGATGTCATTAGACTTCCCAGGAAAATTTAATAATTGGGACAGAGTTGATCCTGTAAGTAACTAAGCAACTTAATTGTTCTATGATTACATAGTTAAGAAGGTAACTTTTCTTTTAACTTTTGTAAGGTGAAGCTAGTTTTATTTTCTGTAGAACTAGGGGCTAATTATTATGCCTTTATTTTGCAAATTCTTTTCATTTTGGATTACAATGCTTTCAGTATAAAATTTAAAGATATATTTTTCTGTGGGGGAACCCCGTTGGCTTCCTGGAGTTATTGGACAGATATTGGCTAATATTAGTATGGGGCTTCAGTCATATGGAGTTGTCATGCCTACTGGGAACCACTAGCTAGAACATGGCCCCCCTCAGAGAGGTGCAGGGAGCAATGGTCTTTTGAAACTCTCATGTATGAAAGTAATCATGTTTGCACAGATAATACACGGGGTTACAACGGGCTTTGGCAGCACCATTGCATGGGCTTGCCATAGGGGCACATCCCCCTACAGGCCCTGGAAATCCCCATCGGGGCTTAGTTAACCGATGGACGTGTTCTCTGAGTCCCATCTTGCCTTGTGCAAGGGTGGTTTGTTGCCACTGTCTTAGGGTGGTGATCATCTGTTTTGCCACCGTCATGCTGCTTATTTTTTTTTTTTTTTTTTTTTTTTTTTTTTTTTTTGAGAGAGATATACAAGAGTTGTTACATTCTTGTACAGCCACTAGTACACGTAGCATTTCGGGCAAGTCCTTAATCCTATGGTCCCTGGAATACGATCCCCTGCCGCGAAGAATCGTTTTTTCATCCAAGTACACATTTTACTGTTGCGTTAAACAGAGGCTACAGTTAAGGAATTGCGCCCAGTAAATCCTCCCCGGCCAGGATACGAACCCATGACATAGCGCTCGCGGAACGCCAGGCGAGTGTCTTACCACTACACCACGGAGACTGCTAACTACACCACGGAGACTTATTGGGTCGATGACACCTTCGACCTGGAGTCTTGTGAGACTTGTTCTCCCCTCGTGCCCCAATTTACCCTATTCTGCTACAGCCAAGGTTAAGGGCCCAGCTGCTTGTGTGTTGCATGTTGCAATGCGCTCGGTTGGTTGCCTGCTCGAATGCCCCAGGGCTGCGCCGTTTTGTTTGTTAGGAACCTGGACTTGGGGGCATTGGTCAGTCTGGCCTTGGTTCAGTCCATGCCCCCTTCGTCCTCCCCCTAGTTGGTGTAGTTCACCGTTCTCCTACCTCCCTGCTTCTGGCTCCCAAACGTCTGAGGGTTTCAGAATCGGGGCAGGGTTTAGCTAGGTATGCGACTCGGGTGGTTCCGGGGTTGCCCCATTTGAGGCATAGACAGAGGCATTTGAACTGGTTCCTCCCGCTGAGGGTTCTGGGTCCTTCCAGCAGGTCTCTTTCTTTGATGCCTTTTCTTCAAGGGTGGTGGGCATTGAGGACAGCTCTGCTCCGGATCGTGACTTGGAGGATTCCGGGGCTGGGGTGGGAGGTGGCCTGGGGTGCTGAGGCCTCTTTCGATCCTGTCTGGGCTTTGCTTCCTTCGGGGCGGGATCTGCTGTTTCAAGGTTTGGGGTTTTTGTACCCCCTTGTACGAGTTTGATTTGGGGTCGGCTTCCCCCTGGGTTCGTTTCCGGGTTCCCTTGGATTCCGCAGTGGTGTCCTTCCGGAGGTTTTCTCTCAAATTACCCCTGTGGCAGTTCGGGAGGCCCTTGGTGCCCACCTCCAGCTAGACCCGGATTTTGACTCGGTGCTCGATCCGGTCTCCATTGAGTTTGGGTCTTCTTCCCCGTATTGGATACGTTACAAGGTGCCGGCATCTTCCTCTCTTGCAGGCTGCCCTTTCTTTTTGTTGGGGGGCGTAGCATACGTTGTGTCGTACCTACACACCTAAGTGGGGGCGATTTCACTATGGTGTTGCAAGTGTACTTAGGGGTGCATTTGAGCAACTTAATGCATACGTGTATGCCTCTGTGCTTCCTCGTGAGGTTGGTGTGCTCCAGTTGCACGTACAGGTTCCCTTCCCTTTCGGCTGCTTTGGTTGTGGAGGATCTTCACGCACACGGCCATTTGGCCTCGATCCTCCGCTTCTTTTCCCTTCTCGAGCTATCCTCGGACTGGCTTGTGGAGGATGTGGAGGTGTTGACTGCCAGGTCGTCATCTGCCACACTGACCTTGACGGCGTTGCTTAAGCTGTTTGTGCCTGTCCTCTGGGAGTCTGTGTCCTTGTTTTATGCCTCTTGCCTCATGTGTCATCAGGCTGTCCTCAAACTCTGTGGATTCTGCTTGGGCCCCTGGCTCTTAGATTTTCATCTCTGTTTTGCCTGCAGTTGTTTGCGGACTTGGTTGTGACTCAACTGAGTCACAGTTGAGACAACCAAAGGATATGTTGGTTGTCTGGGGTGAGCGTTCTTATGCTTCCCTGAAGGGTTGTGCCAGAGCTCATGTATCTGCTGGTCGAGGTGGGTCTTTGGTGCCAGTTTCTGAGCCAGTGCCTACTCCGGATCCGTCTTCATCTGGTCGGCGCGGTGTTTGCTCTGCACGCAAGTAGGGTTCTCAGGAGGGTCATTGATCCTTTCGTGGGTTGCCCCGTTGACAGGGCATTAGGGGGGGGGGGAGGAGAGGGCATCTGGCTCTGATTGCCCATGCTTGGTCTCACGATTTGTGGGCATTTCAGGTTGTGTCTTCCGTCCTGAGGTGGCGTTGGGCGGCTTCTTTCTCTTGGGGGGGGGTGGGGGGCTTGGGGCCTGTGGGACAGGCTTCTTCCCCTTCCCCCCTCAGCACACCCACATCAGGGCATCCTGGAGTGGGTGCGCTTGGGCATGGTCGAAATGACCTCATTTCTCAGGTGGATTTCCCGCCTGATTCCAGTGCCAAAACGGGACTGTGCGGATCTGCGGTTCATTCTGGACTTGTCCCGTCTGAACCCTCTGGATTCCTTGCCACTCCTTTCGGATGACCATTCTGTCACAGGTCCAGCTTCTCTTGGAGCCGGGTTCTTGAATGGTATCTCTGGACCTCTGGGATGCGTATTGGCACACCCCTATTCATCTGAGCTTCAGGGACTGGTTAGGTTTTATGGTAGGTCGTCAGGCCTACTGCTTTCGTTGCCTTCCTTTCGGGCTGAATCTGGCACCTTGCATTTTAAAAAATCTAACCCGGGTCGTGGTGGCCCGGGTTTTGGCCTACCTCGACGACTGGTTGGTTTGGGCCCCCAGCCAGTCTGCGTGTCTGCTCACCAGGAGTTTAGTTCTTTCCCAGCTCACAGGGTTCGGTTTTCTGGTGAACTGGAGGCAGTCCCATCTGATCCTGTCTCAGGTTTGGACTTGGCTGGGCCTTGTCTGGGATTCCTTCTCGGCGGCATTATCAATTCCCTTGGTGGTCTTTTCGCCACTTCCTTTTGCTGCTTAGATTGTTTTCGGTCTCGGATTGTGTTGTGTTAGTTTTTCTTCCTTGGCTCTTTCAGGACAGGCATCTTATGCTGAATAATGTCACCTCGCATTGTGCGACGCCGGCGGAGCCGTTCCAACTTGCGTTTGGGGTGGATATCACTAAGGCTCCATTTTGCAAGCTTTCTCATAACTTTTTCCACCTTTGGCCTTCTCATGCACCTCCTGAGCCATCCTGGTCTTTGGACTGGGTGCTCTCCTTTCTCTCTCTCCTCCTTGGTTTGTGGTGGCTCCTTCGGTCCATGACTGTTTCCAGAGAGCATTGTTCTTATTAGCTTTGGCGTCTGGGGGTCAGGTCAGGAAGCTTCATGCTTTCCTCCAGCATAGATATTTTGCTCTTTTGACTCAGGTGGACGTTTTGTTCATTTGCAGCCCTCTCTTTTCTGGCGAAGAACAAGACGGCAGGCTTCCAGAGGGGTCAGTGGGGTTATTGATGCTTGGTTGGTCGGGCCGGGAGTGCATCATGTTTTGTTTCCGGTTGCGGCTTTACGGCGTTACCTGCGCGCCTATGCTTCTGTGCCCAGGGACGTGCCATGGGTTGACCCAGTATCTCTTGTTACCTGTTTCAGGGAACACACACTCAGGTTCTCTCAGGTCGTTCGCAGGGTTAAGTCTAGCCAGCCTGCAGTCTACCATTGTGCCCATGATGTTCGTAAGTTTGCAGCTTTCACTGCTGTGTTTGGTAATATGTCTTGGGCTGACTTTCAGGCATGGGGGTTTTGGAGATTGAACAGGGTCCTGGCTGCCCGTTACCTTGTTAATGTGCCTGGCCCTCAGCGGTCTTGTCTCGTCTTAGGTTGGCGGTTGCAGCCAGTTGTCTCATCTTCGTTATGACTTGTGTGGTGTAGCTGCCTTCCAGTTAAGTCCCTGTTTTCCTGCTCTTTGGGTAGTTAGCTACAGGAAGTAGATGTAGCTTCCCCGCAGAAAACCAGCGTTGAATGTAATGAAACGCCATTTTCTGGGTAGAGCCCCGGAGGCTTCCTGGCACCCTCTCTCTCTCCCCCCTGTCGGCAGCTTTTGTTTCCATTTTCAGTCTCCAAACTGACGGTCCACTTGCAGACTCAGTGGGCCTGGGGGGGTTGGGGGGAAGGCGCGAACGAGTGGCGCGCTGTGTGATGACATGTTGCTTGTTAGTTTGTTTTCCTTGAGGGAGTTTCTAGCTTCTGTTCGGTTTCGGGTTGCAATTTTTCTACCAGGAGGGGTCTGTTTTGGAGTGCCTAACTTTCTGGGTGCTCAATCCCAGTCAATGGCAGACATAATTACTTTCATCCATGAGGGTTTCATAGGCCATTGCTCCCTGCACCTCTCTAAGGGGGCCATATTCTAACTAGTGGTCCCCGGTAGACATGACAACTCCATATGACTGAAGCCCCATACTAATATTAGCTAATATCAGTCCAATAGCTCCAGGGAGCCTCCGGGTCTCACCCAGAAAATGGTGTTTCATTACATTCAACGCTGTTTTCTGTGGGGAGCCCCGGAGGTTCCTTGGAGCTTATCGGGCTTATGTATGTTATATTAGACCGGGACATTAGCTAAGGAGTTCAGACCTACCAGGGACCAGTGCCAGAACCTGGCCCCTTCAGAGAGGTTTCAGGGAGCAATGGCCCTGGAAAACCCCCTTGTGGTTGGGGTTTTCCTTATCTGCCATCGACTGGGGTTAGGCACCCAGAAAGGTAGGCAAAAAACAAACCCCACATGGTAAAAAACTAAAACAAAAAACCGAACAGAGAGGTAGAAACTCCCTACAATCCCAAGGAAACAAGCAAACAAGCAAACCTCACACTTTACTGCCGCGACGATCGTCCGCGCAGTCCCGGACGGGGAAGGGAGGGAGGGGGGAGCCCCGGACCTCACTGTGCTGGCTGCCTAGCATCAGTTCGTAAGGTAATGTCAACCGGGATAGACGCTTCTCTGGCCTCAGTTTCCTAGGCGGTGTTTGCCTTGTGTGGCGTTCACTGCCGTGTGTTGTGTTGTGCAGTGGCCAGGTGTTTCTCATCAGTACCAGGGCTGCATGCGTTTAGGGGCTTCCTTTCCTAAGCGCCCTGTGAGTACTGCCCCTGCGTGACAGGGTTATCTTCCCTCGGGCGTTCGGGAACCATTCCCGTAGAGGTTCTTGCTGCTCGGCATTTGCCTCGCCCTTGGGGCCAGCTGGGGCTTGGGGCCCTTGTTTGACCCTGGGTAAGGACTGGTATTGTGCTGGTTAGGGCGTCAAGGTGTTGCGCGACCTGCCACCTAAGCGGCGACCGGTTCCTGTTGCCTCTGGAGACGGTGTACTTTTGCAGGGTTTTTCTTTTTTTATTTTCATTTGCCTGGTGGGGGTCTGCCTAGTGTGGCTATTGTTGTTCCACTGGTAATGTTTGGTGGCCCTCTGCTAGGCCCCCGTGATTGTACACTTCGCAGGGGTTTTCAGTGATGTCCTATACCCCCATGTTAGTTTTGGGTTTTAACCGGTTAGCAACACCTTGCCCGGGCATCCCGTAGTTGTTACCCTACGGGCCCTGGAAACCCCTGTCGGGGCTCGGTGGACCATTGAATGTGTCTTCCGGGTTCCAATTCGTCGGGATCGTTGGTTGCTGTGCCCTTGTCTCCGGGTGACAGTCGCCACTTTTACCTCCGTCATGTTGCCTGTTGGGTTGCTGACACCTTGACCCGGAGTCTTGCGAGAGATATTCTTTGCTTGTTCTCCAGTACTCTCCTGATGTTATTACTGTTCAGAGTACAGGCGGCATCCGTGTTGCAAGCTAGGTTAGGTTGCTGCAATGTGCTAGGTTGGTTCCCACTCGGATGTCCCGGGTTTTGGTTAGGTGCTGTTCGCCCCTTTCCCTCCCTGTTTCCGGCTCCGGACCGTTTGCGGTTTTCGGGGTGGGGGCGGGGTTTAGTTGGGGCCGAGACTCGGGCGGTTTCGGGGGCTGCCCCGTTCGGGTTGGGGGCGTAGGTTTTCGAGCCTGTTCCTCCTGCCAAGGCTTCTGGGTCTTACCAGTGGCCCTTTCTTGCTGCCTTTCCCATGGACTCTTCCTTTTCTTTAAGGGCGGAGGGCTTGGAGGATGGCTCTGCCCCGGGGCCTGTGTTGCGGGTTCCCGGGCTGTGGGGGATGCCTGCAAGCAGTTCTGGGGCTGTTTGCCTCTGCCTGGGTTTTCTGCTTCTGGGCAGGGTTTTTTCCCCATCCAGTCTGCTTGCTTCCCACTTTTGCTGGCCTGTTTTCGTATATTTTGCGTTGGTCACAGCCCCCTGTTCTGGTGGCCATTTTCTTCTACCAGTTTCCCGGCGTGGCCACTAGGGCGGCGTTGCGGTTTGTTTACATGCTCCTGGGTGTGCGAGCGAGCGGCTTGGGTGAGTTTTTTCACCTTTTTCAGGGGTTTTATTCTCCTGTTGTCGTTTCTTTGCTTTTCTGGTGTTTTCTGCCTGTTTTCTGTTCCTCTGGGAAAGTTTGAGTGTTGATTTTACACCGGGTTTTCTGTTTTGTCTGTTTTGGGTCTGGGCCCTAGGGTTTGGGCTCAGTGTCCCTGTCTGTTTATGCTTGCTCCCACACCTTGTCCCTCAGTTTTCGGTCTGTTTTGACCGTTTCCCTGGGGGTTCTGTGTGGGGGGCTGTGCTTTGCCTTTCTGTGGTGTATCTCTGCCAGCAAATATGGTGGTTTGGGCTCCCCCTGGTTCGATTCCGGGTTCCTTTGGGTTCTTTGGTTTCATTCCGGATGTTTCTTCCTCTTGAGCCCCCTTTGTGGGTTCAGGGGGCTTTGTTTCCTCGTGTGTGTGACTTGGTTCAGCCTTATGGGGTTCTGGGGTCTGACTGGCTTGCAGACTGATCTTTTTGGGTCTTGGCACGTGTTGTGGTCATGCTTGGACTTTGAGGTTTTGTTGTCGAGGTGGACCTTTTGATGCAGTTTTGTGCCTTCTTCGCCTGGCCGGCGTGGTGCTCTCTGCCCACTGGTCGGCGGCTTGTAATTTTCTTTTCACGTGTATGTGTGTGTGTACACATGTACAGTACATGTACATGTGTACACACATGTACATGTGGATATTATGTACACATATGTACATAATATCCATAATATCTGGCGAAAATGAACCTCATACTCTCTGACCAAACTAAATTCCAAAGGGTAACGAAGGACATTACAGCCGAATTGAAAACAAAGGTAAACAGATTGATCGAAACTGTGAACGTCAAGAAATCCGGACTTCACCTGCCAAAGATTATTGGGGAGTACAAACTTGGGTATGTGTATGGAAATGTCAAGACACACAAGCCTGGAAACCCACTTCGGCCAATCATCAGCTAGATACCCACACCCACGTACAGACTGGCAAAGCGACTCAACGGCTTGCAGACTCCTTATGTACCTTGTGCTTTCAGCGTGAAGTCTCCAAAGGAATTTGTTGACTTTCTGCGGGGAACACGGGCCACAGGGATAAGAGTCTCATTGGACGTAGAATCACTGTTTACCAACGTACCTGTGGATGAAACAATCGGGATGATAGCGAACAGAGTGTATCGTGATCTGGCCTGTACTCCTCTTGACATACCAGAAAACAATCTAAGGAAACTACTTCAAGCTTGTACTAAAGAGGCACCCTTCTTGAGCCCTGATGGGCACATGTATAAGCAAGTAATGGGGTTGCCATGGGTTCTCCCCTAGGTGTCCTGTTTGCGAACTTCTACATGGGTACCATCGAACAGAAGATCTTAGTTGACATGAACTTGAAACCGGCCATATACTGCAGGTATGTTGACAACATTTTTACACAGGTACCTGATGTCAGACGTCTGCAGGAGCTGAAGGAGGCATTCGAGCGGAATTTTGTGTTGTCTCACGAGATGGAGAAGGATGGGAAGCTGCCCTTTCCTGATGTAACAGTCATGGAAAGGAGCGGAGGTTTCCACACTGCAGTCTACACTGAGGAAACAAACATAGGAATGTGCCCCAATGCTAACAGTGACTGCCCAGACAGGTACAAGAGGAGTGTTGTCAACGCTTACGTCGACCGTGCTCTCAGCCACAGCTCAGGATGGAAGCAAGTCGATGAAGAACTCTGTAGGGTAAGGCAGGTCCTAGTCAACAACGGCTTCTCCAATGGTTTCGTTGAAGACATCATAAAAAGGAAGGTGAAATGCCATGCAACCTCTGAAGAGTCAACAAACACAACACCTGTACCCCCTATTAGACTATTTTACAGGAACTTCTTTTCTACAGCTCATAAAATGGAGGAAAGGGTCCTGAAAGATATTGTTAATAGGAACGTAGACCATGGCCATAGACATTCAGGCCATTAAAGTAGCCTGCTCTGAGCACTCTAATTTTTTCAAAGTAAACGTCCCTACAGACAAAAATCAGGATACAATTGACGATTTACTATAAAACCCAAAAAACGGCCAACCTACTCATGAAAAAATCTCCAGACACAAAGCAGAACGCCTTAAAGGAGACTAACGTCGTCTATGCCTTCAAATGCCCACTTGGGGACTGTAAGCCCCAAAGAACTCAGTATATAGGCAAGACAGGTTTTCTTGCTCTTTGTACGTTGTCTTCTCTTTCGCATTGGGTTGTCTTGCCCTTTCCTGGGTTTTCAGGACTACAGTTATTTGATGTTTCTTACTGTCGCCTCGTTTTGTGTGGAGCTGGTGGAGCCACTCCGGCTGGCATTCGGGGTGGACGTCACATCCGCCCCGTTCCGTACGCTTTCTCGTGTTTTGTTTCACCTCTGGCCTGCTCATACATTGCCTGAGCAGTGCTGGTCCTTGATCAGGGTGCCCTCTTATCTTTTCCTCAGTTTGTGGTAGCCCCTTCAGTTCAGGTTTCTGCTCTTTGGTACTGGTGGTAGGTTTGTACGTTTGCAGCCTTTCTCCGTCCTTCTGGCAACGGTCGAGACGGCTGCTTACCGAGGTAGGGGGGGTCCTTGGGTTATTGATGCTTGATTGGTTCGGCCGGGGGTGCATCCTGTGTTGTCCGGTTGCGCTTTTTTTTTGCCGTTACCTGCATACCGTGTCTGGGGATGCGCTTTGGGTTGATCCGGTTCCCCTCGTTTCCTGTTTCAGGGCTCGGGTCTCCCAGGTCATCCGCAGAGTTTTTAGGTCTTCCAGCCTGCGATCTATCTTTGCGCTCGTGCTGTTTGGACGTTTGCAACTTTCGCTGCTGTGTTGGTGATGTCTAGGGCTTATTTTGGGCGCGAGTATTTGAGGGTCGCACAGGTTCCTGGCCACCCATTCTTTATGCGCTCGTCTGCTCCTGTGCGTTCTTGTTGCCTTGGGTCACAGGTTGCAGCCTGTTGTCTCGGCTTCGCGTTGCGGAGTTTGTGGCAGCCGTCTCCCGGGTCAGCCTTTTTTTTTCCTTCTCTTTGGGTATGAAGCTCCAGGGAGCCATAGGAGCTCCCCACAGAAAACCAGCGTTGAATGTAATGAAACGCCATTTTCTGGGTGAGCCCCGGAGGCTCCCTGGCAACCCTTCCTCCCACTGGTCGGAGGTTTTTTCGCATTAGTTGAAGCTTGGCTTCGAAACTGATGCTAGGCAGCTGATGCGGTGTGGTTCGGGGTTCCCCCCCTCACCCTGCTGTGAGGGACGATCAACCTCCCCCTGCTGCGAGGGAGGGCTGCGCGGACGATCGGCGCGGCAGTAGAGTGTGATGTTTGCTTGTTTCCTTGGGATTGTAGGGAGTTTCTACCTCTGTTTGTTGTTTTTAGTTTTTACCGTGTGGGGTTTGTTTTGTTATGCCTACCTTTCTGGGTGCCTAACCTCGGTCGATAGCAAATTAGGAAAACCACAACCACAAGGGGGTTTTCCAGGGCCATTGCTCCCTGAAACCTCTCTGAAGGGGCCAGGTTCTGGCGCTGGTCCCTGGTAGGTCTGAACTCCTTAGCTAATGTCCCGGTCTAATATAACATACACTAGCCCGATAAGCTCCAGGCAGCCTTCGGGGCTCACCCAGAAAATGGCGTTTCATTACATTCAATGCTTTTTTTTTTTTTTTAATATTTTGTTCCTATTTAATGCACGAAATGTTTCATTGCATGGAAGTTGAAGCTGCCTCCTCTTTCTAGCCTTATCCTTTCTATATCCCAGCTCTTACATTTGTTCTTTCTTGGGGCAGCATAACTTTCCTTCTTTCTTTTGACATAACTTATCTGTTAAAATTTCATGACTGATTTTATATTTAGGCTGAATTGTTCAGATGTCCAACCGAGAAGAAAGAAGCAACACCCAAGCTTCGAATGCCAGAGTTTATAAGCAAAGAATCCCGAGGGTGTGACTACCTAGTACTGTGGCTCGATTGTGATAAAGAGGGAGAAAACATTTGTTTTGAGGTCATTGCCTGTGTTGAAAATTCTATGCCTAGGCCAACATTCAGAGAACAGGTGAGTTATTGCAGTGTTTAATTAATATTTTATTAAATATATTCTGGACAAACTGCATTTAAAAGTTTTATTAAATGTAAAGCAATAAATTAAGGTATTTTTTCTTAATGAAAAAAATAAATGCTTGTGATATACATACTGTAGTTGGAATGATTTAAGATACAGTATCCACATTGGCTTTTTGAAGAGGCAGGTTTAATTTCCATTCTAATAAGCACAAGAATTGATTAGAATGGGAATACCATATTTTGTTTAAGACAATTTTTATTGTGGTTGTAGGTTGTTTTGGCTAAGTTATTAATGGGGTTAGAGATATGGTTCTGATGTTATTAAAGGCTTATGTGAGATGTGGAAATGCTTTGTAATTTATGAGAATGGAAAGAAATTCACTGAGTGTGAGAGGCATCTGTATAAGGAAACATCATAATGTGTGCATGGCTGTTGAATTCTGTCCTCTGAAAATATAGTTCTGTAGAAAAAATGAGGATAGTAGGTATACATCATCATTAAATTGTTTTAAATAAAGAAGTTTTGTGAAAATAATCCAAGCTAATGCCACAGAACTAACCCCACTGCTCTCATCTCCCCTCCTTACGGCATCCTATGTTCATTACATTTATGTTTGTTGTACTCTGTTCTCATTATGTTGTATGAATTCATTATTCTCCTTGGAGTCATAATGGTACTGGGTGTCTGTCAATGAGATATTCTAGTCTGTTGATATCTTTCTTGATTGTAAAACATGTCTAGAACGGTTTGATATGTATAATTCACTTTCTGAGGGGAGCTCCTACGGCTCCCTAGAGCTTATCGGTCTAATGTATGTTATATTAGACCGGGATAACATACATTAGCCCGATAAGCTCTAGGGAGCCTCCGGGGCTCGCCCAGAAAATGGCGTTTCATTACATTCAATGCTGGTTTTCCGAGGGGAGCCCCTACAGCTCCCTGGAACTTGTCGGGTTAATGTATGTTATTCCGGTCTAATATAACATATATTAGCCCGATGAGCTCCAGGGAGCCTCTGGGGCTCGCCCAGAAAATGGCGTTTCATTACATTCAATGCTTTTTTTTATATTTGACTTAAATTACAGACAATCTTCCGTGCCAAGTTTTCTGCAATCACAGAGCGGGACATTAAAGCTGCTATGAATGCCCTTGTAGAACCTAATGAAAATGAATCAAGATCAGTTGATGCCAGACAGGAGCTGGATCTTCGTATTGGATGTGCCTTTACTAGATTCCAAACTAAGTTTTTCCAGGTGGGATTTTTAGTACTTTTCAGTTATTTGAATGCAACTGAGCTGGAATCTGTGATTGGAATTTATTTTCTTGTTTTAACACTTTCGCGCTCTCGGCGTTCAAAAAAAAACAATACCCCAGATGCTTTCGGCACTTCGCGCGCCTATGCGGTAAGACCGAAAAAGTGTACACTCTTTTGACTGTCCTGACAATAATTGAAGGCGCACGTATTTAAATTTGGTATCACTGTGTTCGCAATGAAATTGTCTATAAGAGCATACCTATAAAATGCCGCCCAAGCATAAGGAGTATCAACACCAAATAAAAAACTATGCAGATCACTCGCCGAGAGCGCCAAACAGCAACAAAATGTTTCCACTCTCTTAATGGTTGCGAAGCCTACAGTTGTCCTACATCGCTAATTTTGGTGTCATTGGAATCGCAATAAAATTCTCTACATGGACATATGCATATGAATGTTTAATATAGGTAATTGCCCACCCACAAGAGTGTGTGAAGTGGAGAGTACTTAGCCGCGAGCGCACTGGCGAAAACACGGGGGGAAATCATGCTTGGAAAGTTTATACGTTTCCTGACCCTACTTTTCTATGTACGTATTTCTTTTTTATACCAATGTGTTCGCAATAAAATTTTCTATAAGATGAACTGTATAACATTTGTACAAAGCATGTGTAAGAGAAGCGCCAAATATAGAACCACGTCGCTCAGTATGCGTTCGTGGCAGAAACGAACGCATTGTTTTCGTTCGTTTGATGTTTGTCATGTTTATACTTGTTGAAACATTTTATAATTTGTATGACAGTGATCGCAGTAAAATTCCCTACACAGACGTATACATAACACATACAAATATTTCCCACGTGTTGGATATATCAACGGCTAAAGAGAACCCACTGCCACACGCTTGCCACACCCCCAAACATACTTTGTGTATTTTATTTTTTACTCATAGAAGTTTATGTGATATAATATTCATTCTGGTACCAAAAAATTCGCAAATAAATTCTCTACAAAAGTATCCCCATCCATTTCGGTTAAAAAATGGAATTTATAGAAATATTTTTTCGATGGACGAGAAAAGTAGGCTGTTATGCGGAATCGTAAGAAAAAACGGCGACGAGTTATCTCTAATCTAAAGCGCGAAAGTGTTAATAGCATTACTGGGTATTTTAGTCCTTGATAATTAATTTCTGTATTTTCATTTAAAATTTGTATGGATAGTGAGGAGTTAATAAGAGTGTAGCAATTATAAAGAAAAATATTGGACACTAGCAACTGCCATTGTATTAAGGCTTTTATGTATGTCAATTTTATTAGTGACAAAATTTGGGTATACAATACTGTATATCAAAATACTGTAAAATGTATTCATATTTCAAGAAAATATGAAGAATGTAAAAATATAAAATTCTGTTCTGCATTTGATGGCACTGGTGAATGTAGTGATAGGCGTTAATTTGCTGACATCTTCCCTCTGTGTTGGAGTTTTGGCAATCGTTTGTATTTGTACAAGAGATTTTTTTTTTTTCTGGGGGGAGTCCTGTCGGCTCCCCGGAGCTATCCAGGCTGAATAGATATGTATAACTTTCTGTCAATGGCATCAGTCAATGTGCATGGAGTTCTTGCCTACCGGGGACCACGAGCCAAAACCTGGCACCCCCCTCAGAGAGGCGCAAGGAACACTGGCCTATAGAAACCCCCATGTGGTTGTGAGCATTCTGTGTCTGCCATCGACCTGGTCTGACACCCAGAAAGGTAGGCATCCCAAAACAAACCCCTATTCTGGTGAAACTATTGCTACCGAAAGTCGAACGAATGGGCAGAACTCCCGAAACAAACGATAATTTGCAAACCAGCATGACGTCATCACGTTGCCGCGCCACTGTCTGCAACCCTCCCCCCTTCCCTGGGAGGGGGAAGGGGGAGCCCCAGACCAGTCTTTTACTGCTCGGTACTTGGCTGCCCTTGGGGTCAGCTGGGGTTTTGTTGCCCATGTTTTTGTCTCTGGGTAGGAGGTAGTTTTCGTCACTGGTAGGGGTGCGGGGTACTGCACAGCTCGTTATCACTTGTTATAGCGGCCGGCTCTGTTCCGCCTGGGTATGTTGTCCTCTTGTGGGGTTTTTCTTTTGTTTCTTGTTGTTCCTGCCTGGTGGGAGGGAAGGGGGTTGTCTGCCTTGCCCTCCTCCTCTGTTGTTGGGGTTGGTGTAATTCTTCTGTGTATTGGTGGTATGCCCTGCTAGGCCTCTGTGAATGGACAGGTCTCAGGGGTTCAACTTTTAGAAGTTCGTTTGGTAGACTTGGGTGCCAGAAGCCAGCTGGGCTTCCCTTGGCATGTTAAGAAGGCTTAGGGCCCTGGGAAACCCCACGGGGGCCCCATGGTCCGATGGATGTGACCCTTGAGTCCCCTCTTGCTTCGTGCGAGATTGAAGGTTGCTCTGTCCCCTTTCCCTGTCTCAGGGGTGACACTCACCGGTTGTGCCTCTGCCATGTTGCCTGTTGGGTCAGCATTTCTTTTGACCCAGAGTTGTGCGATGTTTGTCTGTACATGCTCCAGTTCACCCAAGCTACTGACCACGATATGAGGGTGCAGGCAGCACAGGCGTTGCATGCTAGGTTTAGGTTGCTGCAACACGCTAGGTTGGTTGCAGCCCTGGATGCCCCAAGACTGACCCATTTTGGTTATAGGGACCCGGACTTGTGGGTGGGAGTTGCTTCGGCTCTGGTTCTGTCTGCCCCACCTAGTCCTTTCCCTTCTGTTGTGCATCCGGTTCCTCCTCCCTTGCTTCGGGCTCCGAAACGTCTTGAGGGTTTTGGATTCAAGGCAGGGTCTAGTTGGTGTTGAGACTCGGGCGGTCTCAGGGGAGTCCCTTTCTGGGGTTGCGGCAGAAGCATTCGAGCCTGGTTTTCCAGCCGGAGCTTCTGAGTCTGACCAGTGGGCCCCCTTCGTTCCTGCTTTTTCCTCTGCTCCCGCCTTTTCTTTAGAGGCCGGGGGTTTGGAGGCTGGGTCAGCCCCGGGTCTTCAGAGTGGGGTTTCCGGGGCAAGGGAGGGGTTGAATTGACGGCTTTGGGCCTCGTTGGACTCCGCCTGGGTTTTTATACCCTTGGAGCAGGGCTTGGTGTTATAAGGAGAGGGGTTCTCTTTCGCTCCCTCCTTGTATGAGTTGGATTTGGCGTCTTCCCTCTCCGGGTTTGGTTCTGTAATCCCATGTGTTCTTCGGTCCCATCCTTCTGGAGGTTTTCGGCTTCCTGCATCCCATCACAAGTGGTGCGGGTAGCCCTTGTGGCTTACCTCCTGCGCGACCCGGATTATGCTTTCGCGATGGATCCGCATTCCTTCGTGTATGGATCTTCGTGTCCGTACTGGGTTCGGTATGAAGTTCCGGAGTCGTCCTGGTTGGCAGACTGCCTGCTCTTCTCTTTGGAGGCTTGGCACACGTTCCGTTGGTCCCGCGCACTTGAGTGGAGGGAGGCTCAGACAGCGTTGCAGGTTTTCCTGGGGGCGACTTTGTGCATTTCAACGCTTGTTTGTTTGCTCCTGCCCTTTCGCGGGATGTTGGTGTGATGCAGTGTTACGGACCCGAGCCCAGCGTCCGAGCACGGAGCAGTGACGACCGCGCCATCTGTGGGTCAGCTCCCGAAACCCCCTCCAAATGGACGGCGCCATCTAGTGAGGACAGGATATACCAGCCACAAGGGCTGGTTTCCCGTCCTGATCAGCTCATAACACAGCCGCTGCTGACCTCTGGTGAGGTGACGCTTAGACAGCAACGCCATCTATGGAGTGGATAGGTGGGTGTTTGTGTCTAAGCCTGTAAGTGAGGTGCCCCAGAGTGTAACTAGTACTGATGACGTGTCTGATTACAGAGTCGACCTGGGACTGCTGTAATGGAAGTTGGATCAGTCTACCCAAGGCAGCCGTAGAACCTCCAAGTGTTAGCTGCAGAAGCTGTGAGTCACCCCCCGGATGAACACTGTTGTGTTAGCCTGCCTGTGAGGTGGCAGGACCTGGAATTGTCGTACCCGGGGCTGACTAGTGGAGAAGACTAACCACTGGGGTGTTGTGGTGAGGAGAGTGATCTGTGGAATCACACGAGGCTCCTCCCTAGGGCTCGCAACCCTAGTATCGGTCGTGGAGTGGCCTACGCAGCGTTGCTGATTGGAACCTGTCAGCTAAAGGCTGGATTTGTGGTTGACGGCCTCCACGACGGTGCACCCAGTGGGACTGTGGTTCAGCTGGCCTGTGGCCAGGGTAGACTCAAGAGAATCAAAGGATTCATCGTGAGGCCACAAGAGAACCAGGACCACTCGTCTTGAGCACCGTGAACGTCCAGAGTCTTCAGAGGAAGACCACGTTGTACATAATAGTGTTTATACCTCCCCCCATGTGATAATCTATATATTATTTATGGTGATGGTGATAATTATATTATTAAGTTTTTGCCTTTGTCTCCCTTCCCCTTTAATTTACTTGCGTTACGGAGCACACCCCTTGAAAGCCACTACTAGCTTGGGGCCGGATACCCAAACTCTACTACTGCGACCCGAGAGGGCCGTAACATGCAGCTTCATGTGCAGGTTCCTTCCCTTTTGGCTGCCTTGGTCCTGCTGGCTTCGGCCCTGCGTTTCTTTTCCCTCCTTGAGCTGTTCTCGGATTGGCGTGAGTTGGATGTAGAGGCGCTTGGGGCTGTCTCTGGGTCGGGTCCTCTGCCCTCGGCGGTGCGTGTGTCCTTTGCATTGTTGAGGCTGTTCGAGCCGCCTCTGCGGGATGCGGTTTCGCGGTTTTTTGCTTCTCGCCTCCCGTGTCGGCAGGTGGTGCTTGCTACTGCTGCTTTAGAATCCACTTGGGGCCCATGCTCTTTGGTTGTCTTCGCCCTTTTTCCTCTGTTGTGGTGCAATATTTACAGGGGGGCTTCAGCTAGTTACCAAGTCGTCCTATGTCCGACTTGGTGGTTCTTGAGGGAGGGAGGGGGGGTTGTGCCAGGGCTTGGGGTTCTTCCTGTCGTAGTAGGCCAGTGAGGCCAGATTCCGGGCAGGCGCAACCTCCAGTTTCGTCTTTTTCTATTCGGCGCGGGGATCGCCCTGTGCGGCACTTAGGTTCTCATAAGGCGTGTCGGCCCTTTCGCGGTTCGTCTCATTGACAGGGCGATGACGGGGTGGGGGGGGGGGGGAGGCTCGCTCTGTTTGCTCGCGCCTGGTCCAGTGATTTGTGGGCTTATTTTAATTAATAAATCGATTTTAATTACATTATAAAATATCACATTGATGTTTTTTGGGGGTGGAACAGATTAATTGTATTTCCATTACTTTAAATGGGGAAATTCGTTTTCGCAAGACGAGCGTTTCACATGACGAGTTCGGTGCCAGAACGGATTAAATTCGTTAACCGAGGTTCCTCTGTATGAAGTTTCCTGGCAGTCCTTTCGTCATTTTTTCTCTTCATAGGTTGTCATCGGTTTTGGTTCAGATTGTTTTGTTTCACAAGCTGTCTTGTGCATTACTGTATTTCACCTATATCTGCGCATGCGCCACCCTGGTCATTGGACTGGGTGTTCTCCTTTTCTCTCTCCTCCTCGGTTTGTCATGGTTTATGCTACATGACTTGTTGATGGGAATTCAGCATCGGTGGGTGCAGCATGGCTTTATTTAGTGCATTCGTTGCTGGCGGATGCTGCACTTGTTGCCGGAACAACCGTGGACATCTTCAAGAGAAAACTGGACGGTTTTCTAAGAGAAGTTCCAGATCAGCCGGGCTGTGGTGGGTATGTGGCCCTTTGGGCCGCTCCAAGCAACAGCCTGGTGGACTAGACTCTCACAAATCGAGCCTGGCCTCGGGCCGGGCTTGGGGAGTAGAAGAACTCCCAGAACCCCATTAACCAGGTATCAACCAGGTTTAACAACCAGGTTGATGGGAATTCAGCATCAGCAGGTGCAGCACGGCTTGTAGGGCATTTGTTGCTGGCAGATGCTGCACGACTTGTTGATGGGAATTTAGCATCGGTGGATGCAGCATGGCTTGTAGGGCATTCGTTGCTGGCAGATGCTGCATAACTTGTTAAATTACCAGTGGGTGCAGCACGGGTTGTAGACGAAGATTTTTCATGGACCGTTGAATTCATGAATTTTTTAATTTTTGTATGAATCTGATTATCTTTGGCTAACATGCTGAGACAGTAATGTCCCTCAGAATTGATGCTAGCCGTGCAAGTCCACAGTAAACGATAAGAACACATGGCCCGACACTGTACATTCATGACTGAAAAAAAACCTAGTGCCTATACAGTACTATAAAACCTATTTAATAAAATAATAAAGAATTTCGCTTAATAACAATTATTTCCAAATATTTTATTAATAATAATTTATAATTTGCTTCATTAAATTGTATCTTTAAAAAAAAAAAGTGAAGATTCAATTTTCGACTCTGGACGATTGAGGGTGGTGGTGTCTCACCATGTGAGGGGCCCGCCGATGCCAAAACAAAACACAAAACCCACCTATGGTTCTATCGACCGCCAGACCGGTATATGAGGCTCTAAATACCGGTCTCCCAAACTGGTCTATAGAACTGGCGGATCGATAAATAAGAGGCCGTTAAATCAAGTAGATAGTGTAATTTTATGGTAACAAGCACAACGTGGAACTCGGTAAAGATTTAACCACTTCTAGCGTGATGGATAACTAAATTTTAAATTTTCAGGGAAAGTATGGCAACCTTGACTCATCACTCATATCATTTGGACCTTGCCAGACTCCAACTTTAGGATTCTGTGTGGAACGGCATGATTTCATCCAGTCATTCAAGCCCGAGACATACTGGGTACTGCAGGTGAGATAATTAATTTCAAAATAATACTAACATGTACAGTATACTAATAGGAATAACTTTTAACAGGTCAGTAATGGGTGTAAATTTTCCTGAATCATGCTTTATAAATGTTTTTATCTCTTAACATTTCATGGTAAATTCCCAGTTTTTTATGAATAATTGTTTAAAATTTACCTTTTTCAGGTAAAAGTAGCAGTAACTGAAGAAAAACAGTTGTCATTAGATTGGGAGAGAGTTCGAAGCTTTGACAAAGATGTGGCAAATTTGTTTCTCAATATAGTGAAAGAACAGAAGCGTGCCAAGTAAGTTACAAGTTTATTTCCTTTGTGACATTATGTATGTTAACAGTAGTCTGTCATGTCTTTGTTAATTGCTTTCTACTTCATTATTTTATGTTTATTTCCTTCCTTCCTTCCTTCCTTCCTTCCTTTCTTCTTTCCTTCCCTCCTTCCTTCCTTCCTTTCTTCTTTCCTTCCCTCCTTCCTTCCTTCCTTTCTTCTTTCCTTCCCTCCTTCCTTTCTTCTTTCCTTCCCTCCTTCCTTCCCTCCTTCCTTTCTTCTTTCCTTCCCTCCTTCCTTTCTTCTTTCCTTCCCTCCTTCCTTTCTTCTTTCCTTCCCTCCTTCCTTTCTTCTTTCCTTCCTTCCTTCCTTTCTTCTTTCCTTCCTTCTCCCTTTCTTCTTTCCTTTCTTTCTCCTCCCTTTCCTTTCTTGCTCCCTCCCTCCTTTCTTCCTCCTCCCTCCCTTCGTTTTGTCCAGGACTGGGAACAACCTGGACACCCTCCGAAGGGACAAGGTTAACCTGAGCATGCCCGAGTCCAAACCCACAACGACTTGACGCAGAACTGGGGAAGTTGCCTCACCCAAAAGCCCTCGACCCCAAGAAAGGGAAAGGGACTGACCAACTCCACCACAGACCACGGGAAGAGAGATTGAGAATGGCCCACGAGTTATGGAATCAGGATCTGGGAAAACAAGCCAGAAATTCTCCTACATCAACATTGAAGGGATGAACTGCAACCAGGAGACCTGGGCAGAGACAGGGCCATGGGGACATTGATCATCTGAATCATCAACAGGTAGTCAAAATGCAGATACATAAGGAACTCTACAAAGGGTTTCAGGGGCCTTGGTACCCGAAAATCCGAAGAAAAATGGAATATTTACGAAAAATTACGAAAAATACTACAATGTTCTGGCAACACTGTGGTCTAAACCATTTAATGTTATCTTGAAAAATAACATAATTAGAGTCAAATTTCCCGCTGCAACTTTCGTGAATCTGGTCCTCGCGGCGTGAGTGCGCCGCGGGGTATTGTATCTTACGTTGTAGAAGTCTTATTTTTCGTAATAGCGTTGAAAATAGCATGTTATGCATAAAATGAATATAAACTCACTCATTGGCAACAGTATCGTGTGAGAGAAGGTGTTATGTGGCTCAGGCCCTCAGTCACTGTGTGTGTCTCATAGGGAGTGGATGTATCGCTGACGCGCTCTCACAATATCTCCCAGAACTCATGCTATTTTTGCTATTTGTACTGCAATATGACTTACCAAACGAACAAGAGAAAAGCATTGAAAGCTAGATGCATGCGAGCTCTCCATAGAAGGTACGAGCTGGCCGCAATGCGTAAATCACGCATTGTCACGAGTGACCGCGAGTAGAGTAACTTGTCGCGCGCTACGCAACTCCAACTTTTACAACTAGATCTGCCTTCACAGCCTTTATTTATTATTCAATTTACATGAAACTTGCACATTATATGTAGAGTTTACGCCTCTAAAAACGGTAGTAGCTTTTCTTATCTACGTAGATTTATTGATTTTATAAATAATGATACACTTCATTTTGTTGCATACGTTTTTGGGAAACTTTTAAAAATCTGTATTATTGCACTAAATACATCTGGGATACAGATCTTACTACCAAATCTTTATTATATAGTAAGGTCATAGCGAGTGTCGTAGAAATGATTTTGGTTCACAATTGTGGGCTGTGAAAGCAATTGAACATTGTTGAAATTTTTTTTGTTTTTTTTTTGTTTTTTCTCTCCTCTATTTAGGCTGAGATGCTGAAACTTGGCCTAGGTGCAGCACCTTTCACATGTATCAGGATAATAAATTATGAATACCCTACAACAACTCTCATAATTCCGGTGAGAAACCCCCTTCAGGAGACCAAGATAGTGAGATAAAAGTGCGGAAAAAATAGTGACATTGTATTTACTGAAGATAGGGTTAAAAAAAATGGAGGAACTAGATGTAACAAAATCAATGAAACCAGACTTCATCTTACCATGGCTGTTGAATGAGGCTGCAGAAGTACCAGTATTTTCAATAGTTATCTAAATTTTTTAATAAAATGCTAGACATAAGAGATCTTCATAATTTGGGAAAAAAATGTTCCAATATTCTAAAAAGGAGATGGACAGGAGGCACTAAATTACAGTCCAGTGTCATGAAGTATTCCCAGTAAAGTGCTGGAGAAAGTAATTGTTGTTGTTGAAAATGATGAAGCATCTGGAGGGGACCAATTTTGTAACAAGTGTAGCATGGATTTAGAAGGGAAAAATCTTGCCTTACAACCTTGATTGAGCTCTACATCAGGATTACTAAAATAAGATGGGATAAAGAAGGCTGCATATACTGTATTTTCCTAGATTGTCAAAAAGCATTTGGCATTGTTCCTTACAAAGGGCGGGTGCAAGATGGAGAAGCAGACTGGGATAACTTGGAAAATACTTAACTGGGTAAGGGAATACCTGACAAACAGAAAGCAGAGTGTCACAGTCAGAGAGGTGGTTTCAAGCTGGAAAAGTGTAATAAATGAGGTCCCACAAGGCTCAGTCCTGGGACCACTGCTGTTCCTAAGTTATGTGAGAGACGTGCCCTTGGAAATGAGCTTGTACATATCAATGTTTGCAGGTAATGCAA
>NC_091165.1:12235352-12275352 GCF_040958095.1 Procambarus clarkii
TTGAGAGAGAAAGTGAGTGAGTGATTGAGAGAGAGAGAGAGAGAGAGAGAGAGAGAGAGAGAGAGAGAGAGAGAGAGAGAGAGAGAGAGAGTGAGTGAGTGAGTGATTGAGAGAGAGAGAGAGAGAGATTGAGTGATTGAGAGAGAGTGAGTGATTGAGAGAGAGTGAGTGATTGAGAAAGAGTGATTGAGAGAGAGTGAGTGATTGAGAGAGAGAGTGAGTGATTGAGAGAGAGAGTGAGTGATTGAGAGAGAGAGAGAGAGAGAGAGAGAGAGAGAGAGAGAGAGAGAGTGAGTGATTGAGAGAGAGAGAGAGAGTGAGTGATTGAGAGAGAGAGAGAGTGAGTGATTGAGAGAGAGAGTGATTGAGAGAGAGAGAGAGAGATTGAGTGATTAAGAGAGTGAGTGATTGAGAGAGAGTGAGTGATTGAGAGAGAGTGAGTGATTGAGAGAGAGAGAGAGAGAGAGAGAGAGAGAGAGAGAGAGAGAGAGTGAGTGATTGAGAGAGAGAGAGAGTGATTTATTGATTGATTGATTTTGTAGTGGATATACTATATGAGCTCACCTGAATTCTGATGAACTGGATATTTGGGTTGTCTGGCTAAAATAGCGTGAGGATATTTTTCTGGCAAAACTTCGCCATATCCAGATACCAATCTGGATAACCTGAGATTTGACCAGATAGTGCTTGCTGGCATAGGTTCTGAATCAAGTCCAGATAACTTTCTGCCAAATTTCCCCTTATCCAAAGATTTTGCCAGATACTACAGACAGGCATCGGGCCATGCCATATTAATTCTGTACAGCAGTGGCTTGAGATGTGGGGTATGGGAGGTGTTGGGGTGGGTTGTTTCAGGGTAGAGGTGTTGGGAGAGTTGGGAGGGACCGCCTGGGAGATGAGGGGCATGTGGAGGGGCCTATGATTATTGTATTGTATAGGATAACCAAGAATTATGGTAAAAACAATTAATCACAACAAAAACTAAAGACATATGTTATCTAATGTAACAAATACAAATTTCTTAAAAATTGTGTACAGCCTGAAGAGTGTCGTTCCCTGCTAAAATTTGGGGATTTATTTTTCATCTGGCAGCCTACTTAACGTGCCCCAACTAGACGTGTCCTGGACCAGTCAGCCTAAACAAGCCATGTGCTCTCCTCCACTCACATTATACACAATACTATGCCATTAGAGAAAAATGTTATTGACTAACTTTTTCTTTACATTATAAATTTAATAATTTGTTGCCAAGACTATTGTCTGGAGCTGCAGCAATCATCCTGGAGGTGTTAAGAAGAAGAAGAAGAAGAAGAAGGTGGTACTAATCATAAAGATAAGTTATGTGCCATTGAACTCTGTGAAAGTGGCCGGTCGGCTATATACCAAGGATTTTGGTATATTCATTAATGCTGTCTCTGATATATGGATGCATAAAGATGACTACATGAAATTCAGAGCTACTAGTGAGGGTGAGGGAGCTTGCACTAGTAGAGGGTATAATAGAGACACTTTGAATCCTGCACACTATACACAGTTGAATGAGGCTGTGTATAAGTAGTTTGCACTGCGCAATCAGTGTGACAATTCACAGTGTGGAATGTGAATACCAACCTCACCAAGTGGGTTAAATCTTGTAATACAATATGGCACTATCAGCCCAAGAATATATATATATAAATATACACAAGGAAATCCAGCCTATGGCTGTTGCACTATAAACATCTGTATAAATATTCCTTGATACAAAAATGGTCAGTCACCCACCTTCCACTGCATCTTGCATGCCAATGACACTTAAGCACTCTACCAACTCTATATAAGTAGTCATTAAGAACCTCTTCTCTACACCTAGAGGTTCACTACCCTGAACATCTTCAGGTTCTTCCAGGATTATCTACCAGGGTCATCCACAGCTCTTCCAGGCTGCTACACCATAAAGTTTTCCTTGAACAGCAATGATGCTTCATCACTGGTATTACAGAAGCACATGACACTCCTCTTCACTGCTTCTCACACAGTTCAAGGTCCCACTCCTCACTGTGGGGTACTCTTCTTCAGAGTACACTGCTCCTTCAACTGCCTTGGAGTTTTATCCACTAACTCCCTCTGCTGGCTCAAAGTTCTCTCAGCAACTCCTTCCCCAGACAAACCTGCAAGCATTGACATGCCAATAAAGATGTTTCCCTACAAACATATTACTAAAATAAACTACACAATAAATGTCTCCACGCGACATCCCTCTGATTCCCGCGTGCCGTGAGGGAACTCCCCCACACCCAGACGGGTCCATTCTCCGCCTTCCCTGGGAGCCCTCTGCCTCCCAGGCAGCCCTCACTCAATCCCTCATAAGCACCCGGCGAGAGAGGATGCCCTGTTCGTCTTTCCAGCTGGCTCCCTCATCTCTATTCTCTTATTTAGGCTTTCTGTGCCTTTATAAAATATTCCTAATATATCAATAGATACTTGCTATGGTCGCCGGGCACACGACCAACTACAGGCAATCACTGTTAACTGGTTAAAATGGGCTTACCACAGAGTTTGTTGTACAGAGGGCGCTTCCTGGTCCCAGCGTCTGATGTTGGTGCGCTCCTTAGCCCACAAAATCGCTATTTAAACTGCTCCACAGGGCTCCTCTCCTTCTTGACTCGAGTGCTAAGTCTCCAGGCTTCACAAAAGAACGCCTGACTTATTCTCCTCTTGATGGAGCACATAACAAGAGATTCTTCCTCTGCTACCAGGAGCTCAAAGACACTGCATTTTGCTCCTATGACTTCCACTACTCGAGTAAGGTCAAGAACCTCTTACTTGAGCCTCATGCCTTTCTCACAAAATTTTGACATCTCATGTCAAGTCATTTATTTATATCCTTACTCGCTGCCCATACTTTTAACTATTCCTCAACATGAACCAAGTGTTTACAATATACATTCACATGTCTATATCTCTTTGACCTCTCAGTTAGGTCAGGTCTGGCAGAATAACTCTCAGGGGTAGACTCGTTTTTCCAACAGCCTGAGATCATAACAGACGCATGGTGCAAGATTCAAGCCAAAAGGTAAGCAATGAAAGCAGTAAGCTAGACGCCCCACCACAAAAACCCAACCAGTCCCTGATGAATAGGAACATGCCAATATGCGTCCTTGAGGTTCAGGGACACCATCCAGGCATCCGGCTCGAAAAGAAGCCAGACCTGAGACAGTGGTCATCTGAAAGGAGGGGCAAGGAATCCAGGGGTTCAGACGGGACAAGTCCAGAAGGAACCGTAGATCTGCACAGTCCCTTTTCGGCACTGGAAACAGGCGGGAAACCCACCTGAGGGATTGGGTCATTTCGACCTCGCCCAAGCACACCCACTCTGAGGTGACCTGATGAAACGCAGGGGAAGAAGCCTGCCCCGCCAGCCCCGAACCACCCGAAGCAGGAGGACCCGTCCAACACCACCACAGGCCGGATGATATGACCCGAAACACCCACAAATTATGGGACCAAGCGTGAGTAAACAGAGCAAGCCTCCTCCCCATGCAGGAATATCCCTGCAAAAAAAATAAGGGGGGGGGGGGGCGAACCGCGAATGGGCCGACGCCTCTTACGAGAAGCCGAGTGACAGAGCGATGATCACGCTGACCAGACGATGCCGGCTCTGAAGGAAGTGCTGGCTCAGAAGTTGGCACCAGTGGCCCACCCCAACCAGCGGAACCTCGAGCCCTGACCCGACCCTTTCGTGAAGGCTGAGAATGTCCATCCCAGAGAACAAACAAGTCCGACATAGGATGACAACTAGACGAAGCCGCTTGCAGAAACTGTGTGACAGCAGCTTCTGCAAACAGCAACGGACAAAATGGCGACGAAAACCTAAGAGCCAGGGCCCAAACGGATTCCAAAGAGAGAGCGAGCACAGCCTGATGGCACGCGAGATGAGAAGCAAAGAACAGAGACCACTCAACCACTCAGACACCGCTTCCTTCAGGATAGGCGCAAACAGCTTCAACAGTGCCATCGATGCCTGATGCGCCGAGGCCAGTACACGCGACAAAGGTCCGGCATGCAACGCCATCACATCCTCCTCAAGCCAGGCCGATGAGAGCTCGAGAAGGAAAAAGAAGCACAAGACTGATGCCAAATTCCCACTGGTGCGCAAATCCTCAGCAACCAAGGATTGGTTGCTGGGAAGGGAATAGATAGGAAGGGGGTAAGAAAACTCCTCCCTGCAACTACAAGCCCAGCGAAGAGGGCACCAACACCCAAGCAATATCAAAGGGGGACCAAGGCCCTCAGGTCAACTCTTCCCCAGCCCCGGGATCCTCCAATTCGAGACCCGGGGCAGAGCCGTCTTACTTGCCATTAGATGCCATGGAAGACAAACAAAATGCTGATGTAATTTACACAGATTTTGCAAAAGCCTTTAACAAATGTAACCATGGTGTTATTGCACATAAAATGCGTTCAAAAGGAATTACCGGAAAAATAGGCAGATGGATATACAATTTCCTGACTAACAGAACCCAATGTGTAATAGTCAACAAAATAAAATCCAGCCCATCAACTGTGAAGAGCTCAGTCCTCCAGGGTACTGTGCTTGCTCCAGTACTTTTTCTCATCCTCATATCGGACATAGACAAGGACACAACCATCATCCTGTACAGACAAGGCACTGTATCATCCTTTGCAGATGACACTAGGATCTTCATGAGAGTAGGAAACATAGAGGTCACAGCAAACCTCCAATCAGATGTAAATTAGGTGTTTCAATGGGCTACAGAAAATTTGATATTTAATGAAGATAAGTTCCAGCTCATGTGCTACGGAAAAAAATGAAAATATAAAAATGGAAACCACGTTCAAAACTCAGGCAAATCATAACATAGAACGAAAAGGCAATGTAAAGGTTCTGGGTGTACTCACGTCGGAAGACCTTACCTTTAAAGAACACAATAAAATAGCTGTCACAACTGCAAGAAAAATGACAGGTTGGATAACAAGAACTTTTCACACTAGAGATGCTGTACCGATGATGATACTTTTCAAAATGCTAGTGCTCTCTAGAGTGGAGTTCTGCTGCACAATGACAGCCCCTTTCAAAGCTGGAGAAATTGCTGACCTGGAGAGCGTGCAGAGATCCTTTACTGCTAGAATCCACTCAGTAAAACATCTAAACTACTGAGACCAACTAAAGAGCCTAAATCTGTATTCCCTGGAGCGCAGGCGGGAGAGATACATAATAATCTATACATGGAAAATAATAGAGGGACTGGTCCCAAACCTGCACACAGAAATAACATCACATGAGACCAGAAGGCATGGCAGGATGTGCAGAATACCCATGTTGAAAAGCAGAGGTGCAACAGGTACTCTGAGAGAGAACTCTATCAATATCAGAGGCCCAAGACTGTTCAACACACTTCCACTACACATTAGGGACATAACTGGCCGACCCCTCACAGTGTTCAAGAGAGAACTTGACAAACGCCTCCAAAGGATACCTGATCAACCAGGCTGTGACTCATACGTCAGGCTGTGAGCAGCTGCGTCCAACAGCCTGGTTGATCAGTCCAGCAATCAGGAGGCCTGGTCGATGACCGGGCCGCAGGGACGCTAAGCCCCGGAAGCACCTCAAAGTAAAGCAAAGTCAAGGTACCTACCCTCTACCCCCTGAAGAAAAGGCAGAGTCCAGGGAAAGGGCTAAAAAGAAGGGGGCCTGCTGGTGGGGCCCAGATGCCTCGGAAGGAGGAACCGACTCAAATGCCTCTGTCCTCAACCTGAACGGGGCAGCCCCTGAAGTTGCCCGAGTCTCCTTACCAACTAAACCCTACCCCGACCCCGAAACCCTCAGATGTTTGGAAGTCGGAAGCAGGGAGGGATGTGCAGGATGAACAACAGGGAAAGGACCAGGGAGGTTGGACTGAACCAAAGTTGAAGCGACTGATGGCACCAGGTCTGGGTCCCTATAACAAAATTTCCCACCCGGATGCCCACCCAGGGCCATCCGGGTGGGAAACCAACCTAGCGCGTTGCAGAAACAGAAACCTAGCATGTAACACAAATGCTGCCTGTACCCTAACAGTAATGTCATCAGAATAGTACTAGAGAACAAACCGAGAACACGACTCGCAAGACTCCCGGTCAAAGGTGTCGTTGACCCAACAGGCTGCATGACGGAGGCAAAAGAGGTGACTGTCACCCTGAGACGAGGGCCCACAGCAAGCTTCGAAGCTCTAGGCAAGGTGTTGCTAACAGGTTCAAGACCCAAAGCTAATAAGGTGGAGATCAAAACACTGAAACCCCTGTGACGTGTACATTCATGGGGGCCTAACATAGGGCCAGCAAAATATGATAAATGGAATGATAGCCACACCAGGCAGATCCCCACCAGGCAAGAAAAACAAAAACAAATGAAAACCTCACAAAAGTAGAATGTCCCCAGAGGAAACGGGAACTGGCCGCCTCATAGGTAGGCAGGCTGCATAACACCTTGATGTCCCAACCAGCACGATACCACTCCCTGCCCAAGGCCTGGTTAGGTTAGGTTAGGTTAGCCTGGTTGATACGGTTCTGGGAGTTCTTCTACTCTCCAAGCCCGGCCCGAGGCCAGGCTTGACTTGTGAGAGTCTGGTCCACCAGGCTGTTGCTTGGAGCGGCCCGCAGGGCCACATACCCACCACAGCCCGGCTGATCCGGAACTTCTCTTAGAAAACAGTCCAGTTTTCCAGAAAGCAGCAAAAACCCCTACGGAATTGGTTTCTGAATGCACCAGGGAAGAGAATTCTAACATGCAAGGGTAGTACTCACAGGGCACTTAGGGAAGGATGCCTCTAAGCGCATGCAGCCCCGGTACACTTGAGAACACCTGGCCACTACACACAACAACACCGCAGAAAGCAAACACTGCTTGGAAAGTGAGGCCAGAGAAGACGTCCGCCCACAGGTTCGCATTAGCTAGCGAACTGGAGTGGCTGGGTCACTGGTGCAGGGAGGTGGGGGGGGTCTGCGCAGACGAGCGACGCGGTGATTATATAATGTATTTAGTACTGTACTTACTGTGCATGGAAAATATTTTAATAATTTCATTTTAATAATATGAAACATTTGACCCTGAGGTTTAGCTTTGTGAGTAGATATTGTACCTGTGATAATTTCAGAATATATTTCCTATCATTTACCCATATATGGCACCAGTTGCTACTCTCGTTTACCTCCTGTGCTCAGATCGTCAAATGTTTGAGCCATTTTTTGGTTAAATGTTTTATGTGCTAAATGAAATGCCCTATTGATGCTGTTGTTATTATTAACAGGGTGTTGAAAGTCGAAATGAAAGAGAAGGCAAAACCTCGCCCTCTTGCACTGAACACTGTGGAACTGATGCGAGTGGCCAGCTCAGGTCTTGGAATGGGACCTCATCATGCCATGACCCTGGCTGAGAGACTGTACACGCAAGGATATATCTCGTATCCACGTACAGAAACAACGCATTACCCAGAAAATTTTGATCTCAAGTAAGGTTTGCTTCAAGGGTTGTATTTATGGAAAGTATTGTGACTAATGAATTGGATAATGTTAATCTTAAGATTATATGTACAAAGTTGGATGCAGTCCAGACACTTCTGAAAGTTTGTTTTTAGCCACTCACATTTAAAAAATAATCTACCTGATTGTATTAAATACCAGTAATATAAACATTGTGTACTTATGTTTTTGGGTTTGGTGTTGTAGATTTGTGACTGCATGAGTTTGAAAGTAGTTTCACATATCTGGTCTCTGTCAATTTTCTGCTCATTTTGTCCTCTTGTGGTAGCTTTTAAGAATATTTATTTTTATATTTGAATAATTACAATTTGTATTTTTTAAATTTTGTTCTTAATATTATTTGAATTATGAGATATGCCATCATACGAGACCGAGGATATCCTTCCGTGATTAAAATACTGTACTGTGTGTTGAAATAAGTTGGATAAGGGCATGGTTACTTCAAAGGAAACAGTTAGTATAAGGTCCCTGAGTTCTATCCTGGGGTGTCTGTGGTTTACCATATATACCATATAAGCAATTTAGATACAAGATTGAGCAGGAATATTTACAAATTTGAAGACAGAAATTTTTGACATAGAAAAATAGAGCAGGAAGTAAACTCAGAAGACTCAAAATTGTTTCCAGATGATTTAGGTAGGGTTTTGAAATGGACAAAAGATTGGCAGATGCAATTTAATCCTAAAAAATGTAATGGGTCTGAGGCTGGGTAATAATGATCGAGTTATCGGATATTAGCTGGATAGTGTTGAAATTGTGAATTCTGATTGTGAAATTACTCTAGTCATGATTAGTAGGGATTTAATAAAAAATAATCAATTCATGAAGGTTTGAAATACAAAATATAATATTCAGGGATTTATTTCTAGAAGCATTATCAATAAAACAACTAACTATTCTTCAGCTATATCTTTCTCTTGTTAGGCCTCGGTTAGATTATGTAGTTGTTTGGTTGCCATACTGTAGAATGGAAATAAAATTGATAAGTTTAGATTCATGGAAGACCTGAGTACACACTGGTTTGGAAATAAGGTGGTTGATATATGGAATGAATTACCAGCTAACATAATAGATGTGGAATCACTTGACTGCTTCAAACATTAGTTAGACATATGAATGAATTTGGGTGGATTGAATAAGAGCTGCCTAGTGTGGGCCAATAGGCCTTTGCAATTTCTTATATGTCTTATATTATTTCCTTCATGTGTACACTGTATATGTACAATACTATCTTATGATTTTAATATATTAGAAATTTCTTGGTTATATTTTTAGTAATTTTTTTTAGTTTAATTGGAAAAGTCTGCTTTATCACAATTTGCTTATAAATTGAAGTTAATAGAAAGAACGTTGATAGACTAGTCTTCTTGGGTTGAGATATGTAAGTTTTCAATAGATTGGTACTTATCTGGGTTTTCTTCAATTACTGTATTATTAAATTATTCACATAATTTTTCCTTTGCAGGGGAGCTTTGAGAATTCAGGAAGGTCACAGTGACTGGGGCAGTATTGTCAGAGACATTCTAAAAGAAGGCATTCAGAGGCCAAAGAAAGGTCACGATGTAGGCGACCATCCTCCTATTACCCCAATGCGTTGTGCAGACAGAAGTCAGTTGGACCATGACTCATGGCGTTTGTATGAGTATATTACCAAGCATTTTATCGGTACAGTAAGTGCAGAATGTTAACTTGGTGTGTAATTTGTATCTACATTATTCACTTAACCAATAGTAATATACTGTTCTGTACAGACTTGGTGTTTGCAATTTTAACTATTTTTTGTTAAATGTCCTATATTGTTAGATAAGAGTAATCATACAGATTATAGATTGGCATATAAAATAACAATAGATGTATATTACACAATGAGAGAAATTCCTAATTTTAGGATGTCACTAACATTATTTGTCATTAGTTTCAAAGTAGTCATGTGGCTTAATTTTATATTTAAAACAATTGAAAAAGTGTATTTTAAAACTGTACAAGTAATATTTGTAAATTGAGACCCAATAGATATATCTAGTGTGTAATTTTAGCTGAACGTGAAAATATTTATAGGCCTAATGTACAGATTTAGAAATGGCACAACCTATATACATTTATATATATATATATATATCTAGTGTGTAATTTACTCTCAAATATATTTTTCTTCATTCCAGCTAATGACTGACTGTATATACCTGAGTACAACCATCAGTCTTTCTATAGGGTCAGAAAACTTCAGCATATCTGGGAAACAGCTAATAGATCCTGGCTTCACTAAGGTACATTTAAGAGACTATTGTAATTAGTTTCACATATTAAAACTGAGTCAAATTCAAATAACAAATATATAGTAGATCTTTGCCACTTGTATTATGTGATGAGATGTCTGTATGGTGCTTTCTTATTAATGCATTGTGAATTATAAAACAAACATCCTGCTGGCACTCCTTAGACAATTTACAAAAATTTAAGTGATTGCATATACAGTATTGCATATACGGTGGTATAATTCTAGACTGCAATTGAATCTTAATTAAATACAGTGAACACAGTTTTCCATAGATAATGCTTATCGACTGTATTAGATCAGGAACTGAATAGAATGGGAAAATATTTAGTTTGAACCCGTGATGAGGATTTGAATATATGTGGTGGGAGTTCCCACACACACTGTAATTAGTGTGATTAATCTGTGCATTGAAAGAGGAGCATCAAAGGTAGAACATTCCTAGATGACAGAGCCAGAGTGCATGGAGGGGATTGTGTGAAAATCCTGGTCTGGCTTCAGTAGAAGCCTCAGGAAACCCTTGTGTGTTCAGTAGAACTCCAGGTTGCAATCCTTATTACCATGTCGTGGTCTAGTCACTAGAGCACGTGCTTGGGAACACCAACTGCATAGGTTCAAACCCTCATCACGGCTCCTACGGATTTTCTCAATGACAATAATTATAGATTTTATTTACAAAGTTATTATACTGTATATTTATAATATGTAGTATACACTGGGTCACAACATTCAGCTCTAGCCTTTCTTACTTGCAGGTGATGGACTGGCTAGCATTGCAAGATGAGGAGAAATTACCTGACCTTAAACCTGGAGATGATTTACCTATCATTGAGGTATGTGATCTGTAGATGTTTAAATTTAAATTCAAATTAAGTATACATGAGTGACTAAGTGATGGGTAAACATCAGAACCATGGAGGGTTGTTCATCAACATTGATTTTAATGTACACACTTTTGCATCTACAGTATATGTTTTGAACTAAATAAATGAACGTATAATTTTGGCATGTTGTATTCTTTAATATGATAACTCGTGTACGATGTAGCAGTACACAGGTTTGACGGGCAAACGAGTGATTGCTGCATGTTTCACTCTCTGTTGTTAGCACTAAAATATTGTTTGTTTCTTACATTACTTTCTTATTTGAACATTATGATGGAAAATAAGTAAATACTGCACAAAAAGTATTTGTTTGCTCCAGTGGCTGTGAGTGAAGTGTGGCGCACACATTTTTCTCCATCGTGCACCAATGTGCCTATGTCATACGGGCACAATGTTTATGCAAAACATTAATGCTTTGTGTAGCTGTTATACTATAGTGCCTCTTTCTGTGGGCAGCCCCTACAACTCCCTGAACCTGTCAGGCTATTTGTGATATATTAGACTGGGGCATTAGTCTATGGAGCTTAGCCTACCTGGGACCACAAGCCAGAACCTGCCCCCTAAGAGAGGTTCAAGGAGCAATGGCCCTGGAAAATCCCCCTGTAATAAGGGGTTTTCCTTATCTGAAGTCGACTGGGGTTAGGCACCCAGAAAGGTAGGCATAACAAAACAAACCCCACATGGTAAGAAAATTACAACTAAAAACTGAAAAGAGAAGCAGAACTTCTTCCAGTCCCAAGGAAACAAGCAAACATCATACTCCACCACCGCGCCACTCGACCGCACAGCCCTCCTCTTTCCTAGAGGGGGAGGGGGGAGCCCTGGATATCCCCACACCGGCTGCATAGCACTCAGGTTCGTTCGCTAATGTGGTCCGGAGTGGACATTTTCTCTGGCCTTGATTTCCAAGGTGGTGTTTTGCCTTCGTGGTGACCTTTGCAGTGTTGTGTGTGGTGGCCAGGTGTCCTCATCAGTGCCAGGGCTGCATGTGCTTAGGGGCATCCTTTCCTAGGTGCCCTGTGAGTACTGCCCATGAGTGTTAGGATTCCCTTCCCGGGTGCGTTCAGGAAACCATTTGAGTAAGGGTTTTTGCTGCTCGGCATTTACCCTGCCCATGGGGCCAACTGGGGTTTCATGGCCCTTGTTTGGCCTTGGGTAGGGTGTGGTATTGTACTGGTTGGGGTGTCAAGGTGTTGTGCCATTTTCCTACATAGGTAGCCTGTTCCCGTTCCTTCTGGGGACGTTGTACTTTTTACTTTTTACTTTTTTTTTTTTTTTTTTTTTTTTCTCTTGCCTGGTGGAGGTCTGCCTGGTGTAGCTATAGTTCCACTTATAATATTTTGGTGGCCCTCTGCTAGGCCCCCTGTAATTGTACACATCGCAGGGCTTTCAGTGTTTTGATCTTCCCCTTGATAGTTTTTGGTCTTAACACACTCGTCTGGCGGGGACGGATATTGCGTCCATAAATTACTTAGACACATGTCCGGCTGTGACCCGTTTTGCATCCAAAATTAAAATATTTGTTAAAATTTAATTTTTCCCGATCATTATGGGACTAGTTAAAATGGGCGCCTTTAGATTCCGAACAATTTGATACCAGAATGAACAATGTAGCATGAAAATTGATGTGAGGAAAACTGAAAAGAGTTGGCACATTTTAGTGTTGGGTGAGCGCTGATGAGAAACGTCCCCGCACACCGGGGGCGCGAAAGTGTTAACCGATTGGCAATACCTTGCCTGAGTTTCATGTAGCAGTCAGCTTATGGGCCCTGGAAAACCCCTGTCAAGGCTTGGTGGACTTATGGGTGAGTCTTCCAAGTTAGTCTTACAAGTTCCAGCCCACCTCGTGCGGGTTCTATGGTCGTCTCAGGGTCTAGGGTCATCCTTGTCTCAGGATGACAGTCACCTCTTTTACCTCCATCATGCTGCCTGTTGGGTCACTGACACCTTTGACCCAGAGTCTTGCGAGTTGTGTTCTCTGCTTGTTCTCCAGTACTATTCTGATGACATTACTGTTAGGATACAGGCAGCATCCGCATTATATGCTAGGGTTAGGTTGCTGCAACATGCTAGGTTGGTACCCACCAGGATGCTACACGGCTGCCCTGCTTTTGTTATAGGGACCTGGATTTTTTTTTTTTCAGCTGGGGGTGCTAGTCACTTCGACTTAGGTTTAGTCCGTGTTCCCTGGTCCTTCCCCTGTTGTTCATCCTGCACCTTCCCCCCCCCCCCCTCCCTGCTTCCGACTCCCAAACGTCTGAGGGTTTCGGGGTCGGGGCAAGGCTTAGTTGGTAATGAAACTGTGGCAGCTTCGAGGATTGCCCTGTTCGGGTTGGGGGGTGGAGGCATTCAAGCCGGTTCCTCCTACCGAGGCTTGTGGGTCCCACCAGTAGGCCCCCTTCTTTTCTGCCTGTTCTTCAGAGGTAGAAGGTATGGAGGACTGCTCTTCTCCTGGTCCCGACTTGGGAGATCCCAGGGCTGGGAAGAAGTCAACCTTGGGCCTCCTTTGACCCTGCTTAGGTGTTGGTGCCCTCTTCGTGGTTTTGTTGTTGCAGAGGGAGGGGTTTTTGTATCCCCCCCTTCCTTGTATAAGTATGATTTGAAGTCATCTCCTCTCTGGGTTTTGTTCCAGGCTCTTTTGGGTTCCTCAGCCCCTTCCTTCTGAAGGTTTTCTGCCTCTCGTATCTTCCCTAGGGAGGTTCAGGAGGCTCTTGCTGCATATCTCCTGCCTTCTGAAGGTTTTCTGCCTCTCGTATCTTCCCTAGGGAGGTTCAGGAGGCTCTTGCTGCATATCTCCTGCGAGATCCGAATTCCGCCTCTGTGATGGATCCATCCTTGTTTGAGTTCAGTTTTTCTTCCCCCATATTGGGTGCGTTTGGAGGTTCTGGAGTCTTCCTAGCTGGCAGATTGCCCATTCTTTTTGTTGGAGACTTGGCATGGGCTCTGTCAGACCCGCATACTTGAGTGGTTAGAAACTTCTACCATTTTGCAGGTTTACCCCTAGGTAAACCTGTAGGTTTGTGTGCCTTAATGCATGCTTGTTCACCCCTGTGCTTTCTTGGGATGTTGGCCTTGTTCAGCTGCACATGCAGGTTCCTACCCTTTTGGTGTCTTTGATTGCTGAGGACTTGTGCGCTCGTGGGAATGTGGCTTTGGTCTTGCGCTTCTTTTCCCTTCACGAACTACGTTCGGCTTGGCTTGAAGAGGATGTGGTGGTGTTGAGTGCTTTGGCTTCATCTGTCCTTGGGCATCAGCCGTGCTGTTGAAGCTGTTTACGCCTATGCTGAAGGAGGCAGTGTCTGTTTGTTCTTTGCTTCTAGCCTCGCTTGCCATCAGGCTGTGCTAGCTCTCTCTTTGGAATTCGCTTGGGCCCTGGCTCTTAGGTTTTCATCGCCGTTTTGTCTGTTGCTGTTTGGGGTGTCTGCTCTCACACAGTTTCTGCAGGTGGTGTTGTCTAGTTGTCGTCCTATGTTGGACTTTTTGGTTCTCCAGGATGGCCGTTCTAGGCCTTCTCGGAAGGATTGTGCCAGGGCTCGGGGTTCGGTGAGCTTCATGCTGCTCCTCTTCTCTTCATGCTCGCAGGCGTTTCTGCTCTTTCGGTCCTGGTGGCCGGTTTGTTCGGTTGCAGCCTTCTCCTTGTTTTCTGGCGAAGAACAAGAACCCCTCAACCTGCTTTCCGGAGTCCTTGGGTCATTGGTGCTTGATTGGTCAGGCCGAGGGTGCATCATGTGTTGTGTCCGGTTGCGGCTCTTCTCCATTATCTGCATACCGGCTTCAGTGGCTGGGGTTGCACTTTGGGTCGATGAAGTTTCACTCGTTCCCTTTTCCAGAGCTTGGGTCGCCCAGGTCGTCTGCAGAGTTATCAAGTCTAGCCAGCCTGAGATCTATCCTCGTGCCCATGATGTTAGGATGTTTGCTGCATTGGCTGCTGTTTTTGGCAATGTGTCTTAGGAGTGATATTCGGGAGCTGGGATTTTGAAGGTTGAACAGGGGTCCTGGCTGCCAGTTAATTGGTTAACATTCTTGCTCCTGGGTGTTCCTGTGCTGCTTTTTGTAGCAGGTTGCAGGCAGTTGTCTCGACTTCGCATTGAGTAGTATGTGGCTGCCGCCTCCCAGGTAAGTTCTTCGTTTTCTTATCTTTGGGTATGTAGCTATATGGAGTCGTAGGGGCTCCCCACAGAAAACCAGCGTTGAATGTAAGGAAACACCATTTTCTGGGAAAGCCCTGGAGGCTCCATGGCCACCCTCGCTCCCTCCGGTCGGCGGGTTTTCGCGTTTTGATGCTTATCTTCCGAACTAGAGTGCTAGGTAACTGGCGCGGGGAGGGCTGTGCGGACGAGCGGTGCAGCAATGGAGTGTGGCATTTGCTTGTTTCCTTGGAATTGGAGGTAGTTTTGCTTTTCTTTTCAGTTTTTAGTTGTAATTATCTTACCATGTTCGGTTTTTGTTATGCCTATCTTTCTGGGTGCCTAACCCTGGTTGATGGCAGATAAGGAAAAACCCCAACCACAGGAGGGTTTTCCAGGGCCATTACTCCCTAAACCTCTCTGAGAGGGGCCAAGTTCTGGCTCGTGGTCCCCAGTAGGCTGAACTCCATAGACTAGACATAGCCCGGTCTAATATATCACACATTAGCCCGATAGCTCCAAAGGAGCCTCTGGGGCTCACCCAGAAAATGGCATTTCATTACATTCAATGCTGGTTTTTTAAACTAAAGAAATCTGCCTGTTAGGAGAGGTTTAATTCCTTTTTCAATATTTTGGATGTTTTAAGATTCTTGAAAGTTATACAATATACTGCATAATACTAAATATCTTTTGACAACTTGTACTTGTGATGCTGTGAAGTGTGTAAAATGTGGCCTCCACTTCATGAGACTTGAAAATGGGGTTGGAGATGACTACCAGTGTGCTCTCAAGACTAAGACAATTCCTGTTTTTCTTAGGCAAAGCTCAGTGAACGACAAACATCTCCTCCAGATTACTTGACTGAATCAGAATTGATTAGCCTGATGGAAAAACATGGTATTGGTACAGATGCCTCAATCCCTGTACACATTAACAATATTTCCCAAAGAAATTATGTTCAAGTGGCAACAGGACGTAAGTTGGTGCCGACCAGCTTGGGCATTGTCTTGGTTCATGGCTATCAAAAGGCAAGTTTTGTATTTGTTATTTTATAGCATTTAACATTTTATTAAATATACACTTTGGTTATAGCTAACTTTTGTTAGCAAGCTGAACTCTAAGCTTAATTTCTAATCCTGCAAATGTTTATTCAAACATTTTCTGAACATTTCTTGTGCATTCCATATTATTTTTTCCTCTTAATTGGGTAGGGAGATGGTAAAAGGCATATCTAAATCTACTACCAAGATAGACCACTCACTATGACACCAAAGAATACTTGACACACCTATACTCATTGGACTCCTAGATATACAATTTCAGTACAGTATTATAAAATTATAAAAATACTTAAATAGTAAACTACCTACTACACTACCTGCCTTCAGATGTCAGCACTAGCTACCACAACAGGGTCAGAGAAGGTGGCATCCTTCACTTTATGCCTGACATTCATCTGCTAAATTCCCAAGTCTGTAGAGGTCAATTCAGTTAAGTTGGCTAGTTATTCTTTGAAATTTAGGTTGTGCTGTTTCCTCTGAGAAAGTGCAGTGTGCATCCGATGCTGGGAGACCTCATCAGGGTCAAACTTGGGCTCCTGGGGCTGGGGCAGGCAGGCTTTGCTTGGGTGGGTAGACTTTTCCGAGGCTTCTTTTGGGTGGGTGGGTTCGGCAGGCAGGCTGGCGGACTATCACAGACTGGCTGTGGTCACGCCACATTCCCCTCAGCTTTCCCATCCCCTTTACATGCTACTCCCTGCCATATGCACACCGAACCCTCTCAAAAATATCCCCCCACCCTTCCAACCACATCTAGAAGGTCGGTATGGGATTAATATGGTTTGGTTCAGATTCTCGGCTTCCTTCCTACTAACAGGTGGCCTTGGAGGCAATCTGCACTGCCTGACATCTTTATTTATTCTCTGCTTTCTTCCTACCAGTAGGTGGCCTTGGAGGCAACCTGCACTGCCTGACATCTTTATTTATAAATTTATTTATTTATTTATTTATTTTATTTATATATAAGAAGGTACATTGGGTTTGTGAGTACATAATGTTGGTATTCTATAAACATTATCAGACTCGTGTTGTTTACAAACTGACTGGTTGTTACCACAACTGAAAATGCCTAACTGCCCTTGAATGGTTATGACTGACTGACTTGTGACTGAATGCCTGACTGACTTTGACTTGACCATGGCTGCCTCTGACTGGATGCAACTGTGGCTAGTTCTAACTACATGCTGCATAACAGAAGCAGTGAAATCTGTGAAGGGATAATGTAACTGCTGGCTTAGCAAGGGTAAAGTTGTCACAACAAACATAATAATTTAATTAATCAATAATTTAATTGATACCTCTAATTTAATACATACCGGACTCTATAAACTCAATACTGTATTCCGGATTTAACGGTCAATGATTCAAAGTAAGGCGTCAGCTAACGATCTAAAAATTGGTTGTTAGAACCGGCGGAAGAGTAAATATGGGGTCCTTAAATCGAGTGGATACTACTATGTTAATGCATAATTAAAAATATTTCAGATTGATCCTGATTTGGTGCTGCCAACTATGAGAAGTGCAGTGGAAGAGCAACTTAATCTAATTGCTCTTGGAAAAGCAGACTTTGATTCTGTCTTGACCCATACATTGGAGATATTTCAGCTCAAGTTCCAGTACTTTGTCAAGAACATAGAAGGAATGGATGAGCTGTTTGAAGTGACATTTTCACCTCTCTCTGCTAGTGGGAGACCACTGTCAAGGTAAATGATGGACAGTTATATTGCAAGACTCTCATGTATTGACTAACATTGAATGTTTTTGATGACTTGCTTTTATATTAATAATGATGATTTGACGTGAGGTACAGCGGTTGATGTTGCATGATTTTGGCAATCTTCCTAACTAGTCTGCAAGAACATTATGGTAAAAAAAAAATCAGTACATCCACAAGAAAACCTTTGCAAACTTTGTAAGCTCATGTTTATCAAATCTTAATTTCATTTATTCTGTTTTTATTGGGTTTCAATGATTTTGTGGTTTACACATGGTGGCTGCTGTTTCATTTTTTCCCATCTCAGTGATCTTACTGGCATCTACCCTGTGTGAAGGGCTATGATAGGCCTGTGGCCGATGGCATCAGCATTGGCCTCTGCCTTCTGTGAGGGGCAATGGCATGGGTACTGGCATTGGTCTCCGAACCTTTGTGGATATGGCTGTTCTCCTCTGCCTTATTTGCGGAGGCTTTGGTCACTCTTTCTCTCTATTTTTCTCATTTGTTAGGCTCTGTGGGGCTTCAGCTGGTGTGTCCTTGGGCTTTAGTGATGGGTGGGTGATTTTTTATTGTAATTACCAAATTGTAATTACACTTTGTTAGTATTTATATGTAGAAGTCATATTGCCTCTTTTCCTCTTGTCTTCTAGCCTTAGCATGTTTAACCCCTGCACTGCGCACCTGTTTCATGTGACAACTTCGTGGTGCACTTATTAATGAATTAACATTAATTGAAAATGTTTGAAAACAAGGATACAGTATTGTCAAAATATTGCCAAACTCGACAATTTTCATTAAAGTGAAAAAACATTAAAAGACTTAAAATACTGCCAAATTAAAATGTTTTGGACCCCCATCGAGTACTTTAAGGCACTGCGCAATGCAGTGGCTAACCCTAGGGCAGTAGCTATGAAAAATGGTCATACTTGCCTGTGTACAAAAAATTAAGAACAAAATCTGAAATAATCTTTCATTGTAAAATTATTAATTTGTATGCAAAATGTAATAAAAACACAAAAATAAGTGAATATTTATAATTTCATTGGTTGGAGGCACTCTGAGAGGCTGTCTGGTGCCTGTCAACGCCTCGTGCTCAACTTTACCGATGCTTCCTGTGTTATCCTTGGATGTTTCACCTCTGGTTTCTCTTTATTTACAAGTGTGTGTGTATGTGTGTGTGTGTGTGTGTGTTGAATAACTTGATAAATCACATAATTCCCAAAGCACATGATAATGTTTCAATTAATGATTGGTTTACTTGGTGTACTTCATTACATCCAATATCCTTAGTGAAAAGGATATGAACATAATATTTAATGATGTTGGGCTCTGGGTGATGACATATGGCCTAATTGGCACCATATGGGTGAGAGTATAGATTGAAAAAAAGCATAAGCCACCAATTTGCACCCACAGATGATAATCGTCATATAATAACTGCATTCACCTAGTAAGTAACTACTGTAATGAGTAACAGGATTTACTAGTAACTAATGAGAGCAGAATTTTTTTTCAAGGGTCAAGGTAAACTCAATTATATCCACATGATCTATTACAATATATTCTTATTGGCATCATATGTGTGTAACACCCTTACAATAATAGTTTAAATTGTCATATGACGATAATCATATGCAGGCGATGAGTCACAATAACTTGGCTGAAGTATGTTGACCAGACCACACACTAGATGGTGAAGGGACGACGACGTTTCGGTCCGTCCTGGACCATTCTCAAGTTGATTCGGTCCAGGACGGACCGAAACGTCGTCGTCCCTTCACCTTCTAGTGTGTGGTCTGGTCAACATGACGATAACCACATTACCCCGTGAATCAACATATGACAATGACTGCTGCCTAAGGGTTGATGCCTCTAGCCTCTCATAGCTCATGTTCTCAAGTTCTAAGAGCCATTTGGTAGCATCTCTTTGCACCATTTCTAATTAGTTAATATGCCTCTTTAGATATGGGTACAACACAACTGCTGCATATTCCAATTTTGGTCTCTCAAATTGCATGCACAGTTTCTTTAATATTTCTCCATCCATATATTTAAATGCAGTTATGGAATTTGCTACCAGAGTGTAGACTCCTCACAATGCCCTCTATGTGGTTCTCTGGTGACAAGTTACTATCCAGAACCACTCCTAGATCTCTTTCTCAGTCCAGGTTCCTCAATATCCCTTCACATAATTTATAGGTTGCATGTGGCCTATTTTCCCCTTATTTCTTGTTTCATAAAATTTATTCACATTGAATTCCCTCTGTCATATGCTACTCTATTCACCTTTGTTCAGGCCATCTTGAAGGGCATGCCAGTCATTTTAGTCTTTTATTTTCCTTAGTAATGTAACATCATTAGCAAACATGTTCATATAATTCTGTCTCCCCCTCTGGTAGACCATTTTTACAGACCACTGGTTCCCAAACTGGGGCCCATGGCCCACTGGGCCCCCTAACTTTTTGCAATATGTAGGGGGGCTATAAGTTGAGGCAGTGTACAGGTTATGATACCAGAGAGGGCCTTTACTGGGTGTAGGGGCCATTAATAAGGCCTCTATATGAAGAAGGGGTAATGACTAAAAACTTTGGGAACCACTGATATAGACAGTGAACATTTCTGGCACTAGTGCTGAATCTTGTGGTAGTCTGCTAGTAACATTTCTCCAATCTGCTTCTAATTGCTGCCTTCATTTTTCTGTCGGCAAATTTTCAGACTTTCCCATATGATATCTGTAGCTTTATCATCAAAGCTAAGTAAATTTGTTATCCACGCTCTTCCCATTTGAAAGTCTTATATATTTCTTACATAATTCCTTTCCCATTTAGTTTTACTTATCTCTTTGTAGTGATATAACTACCACTCTTGTCAATGATGCAGGTCTATAATTTTGAAGGTCTTGCCTGTTACCACTTTTATAGATTGGAACAGTTTCCCTTTTTCCATATATTTGCTAGATTTCCTGTATGTAAGGATGCCTGAAAAATAATTTGTAGTGGCATTCCACTTCATGGAACCGGTGGCTTTCAGGATTTTTGGACAGGGTCCAAGTTGGCTCCCAGTTGCTAACTGCTTGCTAACTCCCTACACCTTTCAAATTACACCAAGCCCTTGTGAGTCATTAAGAGCCTACCAAAGACCAGAAGTCAAAGTCTGTTTCCTCAAAGAGGTATAAACAGCAAAGGATACTAGATCATCCTAACCGAGGAAGTAGCCACCAGATAGGTGAGACAAAACAGACAACAGCAGTACAAGACAAAAACAATACAGAAAATGGGAGCTCCCAGTAGCTAAGTAGTTCCACCACTGGTTCCATCTCCCCACCACTAGGTGGTAGCCAATCTTTGCTTATTGAGTTTTTACCACAATACAAATGGTGGCACACCAGGTCCCATACGGACGTGGTGTGCCTCCATCTGTATGGGAGTTGAGTAGTTTTCACTTGATTTTGCATTTGAATCTTCACAGTGGCAGTATTATATGACTTTGCAGGAATTCTGCCTCTTCAGTGGCTAGTGTTTTTTTTTTTTTTTCATTCCTGGCTCTTCCTGGAGTTCCATTTGATGGCTAATACTGTTGCCCCATATCATTCTGCCATGACAGAGACCCTCTCGCTCGCATTTTGGATGGAAGTGCTTTTGCCTCTTTCTCTGGCTATCTTGGGAATTCTTCCTCCTCTGAACTGCTTGGTGCCTTCTAGTTTTCTGGATTATGTTTTGCATATATTATCTTCAAATTGCCTTTGAGGTTATTTCAGCTGAGGATTTATTTTTTACGACAGCCTTTATTCTGGTCTTACTAGGTTTGGGATCATCGTGCTCATTAGCAGAAGTGGGGGTTCTGTATCTTTTCTTCACCTCCAGGCTTTGAAAGGGACTGTTGGTCATTGACACTTGGTTTGTCTGATTGAGGGGGCATCATATGTGACAGTAGCATTATTTAACCACTTTTCATGCTCTTTGGATTGAGGTTGTGTTTGTCAACCCTGTGTCCCATATTCTGTGATCCAAGTTCTGTTTCTACCAGGTCATATGTTGTGCAGTTCATTCTCATTACATCTGGAAGTTTACTAATATATTCCTGGCTAATATTCAGACTCTGTCCCTCAGCCTTTGTATGCTTATATTGCATTTAAGCACTTAGCATACTGCTGATGTTCTACCCCAGGTCCCCTTGTTCTTCTGTGGTCTTATTCCACATTATGCCCTGTCAGCATTTTCTGTTTTTATTAGAAAATGCTTGTTTCCTCTGACAAGGTACCATTGCAAGATAGATTTGGGAAGCAACTGAGGTGTCCTTCCCAAAATTCAAGCATTAAATGTAATGAAATAATTTTTTTGGTGGGATTCTCTTTTTACCCAAAAGGTAGAGAATGTGTGGGGGAAGGGGGATGGGGGTTGCTAGGATAGCTAGTGAAAGTAGTCAGTGTATCACATGGATCCCAGGGGTGCCACCTAGTGGTAGGTAGTCACAGCATGATTAATTAGTTTGTCATGGAAACTATTGTTTGCCTAGTTATCCTTGGTTCTGAAGTGTCTTCATGCAGTTGCTCGTTCTCTTGCACTTATGCTTTCTGGTGGAGATTATTTTGGTTTTGAATAGATCTCTGATTCCCAAGCTTTCCCTCAGTAGAGAGAGCAAAACTCTGGTCTTAATAGAGAAGGGTAGGTCTCAAAAGATTTGGGGTATGTACCTAAGGAATGGCTTGACCTGTCCTTAACTACTGGGGTCTACTAAGGTCCCCACCCAAGCAAAAAAAAAAAATAAAAAATCATTATATTCACTGCTTGATTGTTATAGTATTGTGTTGTTTAATAAAGCAGTATTGCATCAAAATATTGAAATCGATACACCTCTAGTGTAAACAAGCAGGAGTGCTTGTACTATTTAGGTATTGTCATAGAAAATTCCTGAACTGTCTTGCATTATTTAACCCTTAAACTGCGCAACACTTCAAATGACGTGTTTAGTAACTTACCCAAACTTGCGCATCACGTCGTGTGACGAGTACTACGCAAGATTTAAACGGCCCGTGGATACACGGAGTTCACCTCGCCTTCATCAGGGCTCTTGTAAACAAACGCCATTTAAACAAAAAAAATCATGGGCCACATTTCCGGGTGTGAGAGGCCTCAGTACTAAGTGAGCCACCATGGCTGACACACGTAGCATGAACTCACAGCACTGCTGTTCAGTTTGTGACCACAGCATCGCCTAAAAATGCCATAATATATATGTACATGCTGTTATTTAGCGATGATAGTATTACAGAAGACCCCTGACTGATAAAAATGACCAGGATTCTAATAATAGCAGGATTGTGATAATTAGCACTGTAGTGGGAGGAGTAATCTTGGTGGGGAGGGAGGTAGCGTTGTATGCTGACTTTGTGTGACCACCTTTTACTGTCTGGACTCACTATACCAGTTTAGTTGTTCGTTATAGTGAATGAAACATGCAGATACTTATATATAACGTCTGTATATAGTGAATAAAAGCAAAAACAGTATGGTGGGAGGAGAAGGGTGGCAAGTCAAGTGAAGTGAAGTGAGGGAGGGAGTGACAGCCAGTGGCAGGTTGCCACTGGCTGCCACTGCCACTCAGTATACCAACCTAGTGGTTCATTATGGTGAACACAAATGTAGATACTTGTGTATAACGTGTCTATATAGTGTAATAACAGCAAAAGGAGTGTTGGGAAGAAGCCATTTTGAAGAGGGAGGTGACGACATCTGCATGATTTGTCATGCTGGGTAGGGGGTGGCGACTATGCTCTTTGGCTACTATACCAGTTTAGTTGAACAGTTATGGTGAACAGAACATGTAGATACTTATATATAACATCTGTATATAGTGAATAAAAGCAAATAGAGAGTGGCAGTGAGAGGCTGACTGGCAGATGTGGTGGCCACATCTCGCTGCTTTTTGACTTGCAATATCAACTTAGTGATTTGTTATGGTGAACAAAACATGCAGATACGTATATATAACCTATGTATATAGTGTAATGCCGACAAAGTATTTGTTTATTGTTTTATGAACACAGTAATTGAATCAATACTATGCACACCATAATTTTGAGAAAGCGATGATTCGCACATTTTATTATATAAATATATCACATTACACACTATTAGGTAATTATATCTTTGTGGCCACTCCTGCCTGACAACTGGGGCTGAGCAGACCGCCTCTGATGCATGCTGAGTCAGCGCCTCTTTTTTGCCAGACTTCCCCGCCCTATAGTGGGCTAAATATGCCACTTACGATTTTTTTATTATTTTTCCCGTGATCAGGGAACACAAATTAACAGGTTTAGAAGTTTTTTTTTTTTATTTTTTTTTTCTATTTTTGTTATGTGCCTGTGGGTGACAATGGCCAAATAGCCCTTAGCAGCACAAGGGTTAAATATTTTAGCAAAAAATGACAACTTTTCTACTAAGGTATTTAGAATGTTTTCTAGATCCAAGCCAATTTGTAAACTTGGATGCTATTTAAAAGTCTGCTGTGTCTTTTGTTAGTTGGGGTGCAGTGTGTATAATGCAACTGAATCCCATCCTAAACTTGGCTAGCATTGCATAGTACAGTAGTTTGAGAACTCCATTTATGTGGTGTGCTGAAGAGTCAGTGTATGATTTACATTCACTTCCAGAGTTTGTTCTTCCTATCATGTTATCACAGTTACACCCCACATACCCATAGCTTACATGACTATATAGCCATGCTTTTTGTATACATGTATATGTTTTTGTGCTTTTTAGTGTTGTGCATGTGTTACTTCTCTTCAAGGCACTTTTTATTATACTTTTTGTAGGGGTGTTATTGAGAATGTGTACAATGGTATATTGGCTAATAGCAATGTTATGAGTGTATTTTGTGTGTACAGTACTGAGTATTGCTCAGCTGTAGAAGCCTGTTATTTTTTAACCTGTAAAGCATTTTATCAATTTGTTTCACTTAACATTTGCCATAGTTTGTTATTTAAAATGTGTGTAACTAATGCTCGAGGATATAATTATTCGTAAGTCCAATTCATTGCCACTACCAACTACAGATGTGGTAAATGTCGACGTTACATCAAGTTGGTGGAGACTAAACCTGTCCGTCTCCACTGTGTGACGTGTGATGAAACTTTTGCTGTGCCTCAGAATGGTGTTATACGAGAGTTTCAGGAGAACAGGTGTCCTTTAGATGACTTCCAGCTCTTGGTGTGGTCTGGTGGAGCTAAAGGGAAGAGTTTTACCTTCTGCCCTTACTGCTACAACAACCCTCCTTTCCCGTGAGTCATTCCCACCATTATTATGCTCATTGAATCCCATTACAAAATAATTTTTAGGTCATCTTGATACATATGCAGTGGATTTAATTGTGGATTAAATATAGTTGACTGAAAGGCAAGTTTCAATTGTTGTAAAGGGTTTAATTTTCTGTTTCAACACTTATAATACTGTACATGGGTTTTCAGTATCAGAGAAGTTGTTGATAAATATTTGTTCCAGATCACAATAATATCATTTAAAATAAGGATACATACTACAGGATACCTCCTTCAACTGCCAATATTATTGATTTATTGCATCTAATTCTTCTAATCTTTATATTCCAAAACAATAAAAAAATTTCTGGGAAGATGTGAATCAAACAAATTATTTTAAATGAATTTGATTATGGCATTTTCTGGGGGGAGCCCCGTCGGCTCCCTCGGAGCTATACAGGCTGATATGCTAATGTCAGACTTTGGAATCAGTCATGTGTAAGGAGTTCTATGGGCCTACCAGGGACCACAAGCCAGAACCTGGCCCCCTCAGAGAGGCAAGGAAACAGTGGCCTATAGAAACCCCCGTGTGGATGGAAGCATTTTCTGTCTGCCATCGACTGGGTTGGGCACCCAGAAAGGTAAGCGTCCCAAAACAAACCCCTATTCTGGTTAAAATTGCTACCTAACGCCGAACTAGTGGATAGAACTCCTCAAAAAGAAACGAGCAAACTAGCATGATGTCACACGTCACCGCGCCGCTGTCTGTGCAGCTCCTCCCTCCCCGGGAGGGGGGAAGAGGGAGCCCCAGACCCCCCACGCCGGCGATCCACACCCCAGTTCCTTTGCTGATGCTAAAAGCACCGGTTGTGTGCTCCGGCAATAGTGGTTGTTTCAGCACTGTACCTAGAGTGTGGTGTCTGTCTTTTAGGTGGTGCGTGAGCCGGGAGTGAGTCTCCAGTACTCGGGCTGCTTGGGGCTTGGTTACCTTCCACAAGTTCCTTGGGTCCTGCTTCTGCTAGGCCATTTACTGCTTGGTTTTCAGCTGCCTTTTGTGTGATGGGGGGTTCTGTCTCCCTTGTTCGCCTTAGGGTAATGTGCACAAACTCCAGTCTTAGGTTCAAGTAGGAAACTAGTTAGCAAGGGGCCTACCTTGCGATGGATTTTCAATGATTGTGACTGGTTACAATGAAATTATTGTGCTGTGATTTCAAGGAATATCAAGGAATTCTGGCGATTCCTAGATTTGTTTCAGCCTTAAGACTCGGCCACGATGGTACAAAAGTTGACCAACCTGGAACAATATTAAATTCGCTGAGAGGTTCTGGAGGCCCCAATATTGAGCCCAACCAAGGTGGGCCACCACACATTGACCTGACCACATTCTGGCCTTTGGTAATGGTATTTACACTTAAAATGCATTCAAAATGATTTTCATTGATATCACACCATTGTGATTTCATTGTGATCTAAGTACTGGTCGGCCGTTCGACCGGCGGTAGCCGGTCGGCCGAGCGGACAGCACGCTGGACTGTGATCCTGTGGTCCCGGGTTCGATCCCGGGCGCCGGCGAGAAACAATGGGCAGAGTTTCTTTCACCCTATGCCCCTGTTACCTAGCAGTAAATAGGTACCTGGGTGTTAGTCAGCTGTCACAGGCTGCTTCCTGGGGGTGGAGGCCTGGTCGAGGACCAGGCCACAGGGGACACTAAAGCCCCAAAATCATCTCAAGATAACCTCAAGATAGGGTAAGGGGCAGTTTGCACTGGTAGGGGCATAGGGTACTGTGCAGCTTGTTTTTACCAAACGTAGCTGCCGGTTCTGTTGCGCCTGAGTACACTGTACTCTTGCACGGGGTTTCTTTTTCTTTTTGTTTGTCTACCTGGTGGGGGTCTGCCTTTGGTTCTTTCCCCCTTTGTACTGAGTTCTCTTCCTTCTTCAGGTGGTTTCCCCTGCTAGGTCCCCATGAGTGTACACGTCCCAGGGGTTCAGTTCTTAGAAAGTTGTTTAGTAGACATGGGCGCCAGTTAGCAGTACCCTGCCTGGGATTACCTGAGTGCGAGTCCTTTTATAGTAAATGCTCAGGACCCTGGAAAACCCCTAGGGGGAGCGTGGGCCAGATGGATATGGCCCCGGAGTCTCCCCTTGCTTTGTACGAGTTCGAGGTTTGCTCTGTCCCCTTGTCTCAGGGTGACTCTCACTGTTTTGCCTCTATCTGCTGCCTGTGGGGTTGGTGACACCTTCGGCCTAGAGTCCTGCAAGTTTTGTTACTTGTTTGTGACTCAATTACCCAGTCTTATGCTGACTGTGGGTGCAGGCAGCACGGGTGTTGCATGTTGAGGTTGTGCCTTTTGGCTCTCCTATTGCTAGGTTTCGATTCTGGTTCCTGACTTTCCCGGCCTGTTTGCGTTTTCAGAGTCTTGCGGTGTCCTTTCTCTGGAGACTGTCGGGGTCTTGGTCTACAACCTCCTGGTGGCTCGCTAGCGTTGGGATTTTTTTCAGTACGACAGACGTTTCATCTCCTCCTTTGCCAGCTCGGGTTTCCGGCTCTGCCTGCTCGGTGGTCACACCTGAGGCCTTCCCGCAGCTCCGCCTCTTCCTCGGCTCGTTCGGCGCTGCCTCGAGTCTCGCCTTCTGATGGTGGTCAGGTGGCTTCCTTGCTGGTGTCCCACCTGCGTACTTCTTCTTGGCGGCAGTGTTTTTTTTTTTTTTTGGCAGTCCTTCCTTTTCCTTCTGTCCCTTCTTAGGTGGCTGTGTTTTGTTGGCGTTGTCTTGTTCCTCTATCGTAGGGGTTTGGGGCCGTCATTTTGCTGCATACTGTCGCCTAGTATCGCGCGGCGCTGTGGCGAAGCCACTTCCGTTTGGTATTGATGTTACTTCTAAGCCGTTCCACAAGCTGTCTCGGTGTTAGGTAGCAATTTTAACCAGAATAGGGGTTTGTTTTGGGACACTTACCTTTCTGGGTGCCCAACCCAGTCGATGGCAGACATAGAATGCTTCCAACTCCCCTTGCCTCTCTGAGGGGGCCAGGTTCTGGCTCGTGATCCCCGGTAGGCCCACAAAACTCCATACACATGACTGATGCCAAAGTCTGACATTAGCATATCAGCCTGTATAGCTCGGGGAGCCTCCGGGTCACACCCAGAAAATGGAGTTTCATTACGTTCAACGCTGGTTTTTTCAGGATTTATTTTATTTTAAATTAAGATTTCCTTAGATTCTTGGGTATTAATCACTTCATACAGTGGTTAAATATGTGTCCAAGATTGATTTTGGCACTGAATAATGATTGCACAAATACTGTAATTTAAAGTGTTGCTTTCAGGGACATGTCCAAAGGAAGTGGATGCAACCTTTGTTCTCACCCGACCTGCCAGTATGGCCGAGACAATGTGGGTGTATCCCAGTGCATGGAATGTCCAACTGGGATATTGGTTATGGATCCCTCATCTGGACCCAAGTGGAAACTGGCTTGTAATAGGTATGTTTTATATACAAGTCTGGAAATGTATATTTTAAGGTAGTTGTTAGTGGTCGAAATGTAGCAGACCCTTATGTAACATTGCTGTAACATTCCTGGAAGACTATTATATAGTAATAATGTAGCCTTCTGCCTTCTTAGTGAAGATTCAGACAGTGGACTATGGTTGTTAACCTAGTTGAGTAACAACTCCTCCACCTTACCAGAGAAAATAGTGAATATTTCTTAATCATTGCATTGTGCATAGTGCCTTAACCCCTAGGGTACTCTTGTGATTATAGTCTGCAACACACCGAGGTGCCAAAAAAAAAAAAAATAATAATAATAATAATAATAATAATATTGTAAAAGTGTTCATGTGTGTTCCCTGACCATAGGAAAAATAAAAAAATCGTAGGTGACATATTTTGGCCGCAATTGGGCGAGGAAGTCTGACAAAGTTGAGGCGTTAACAGAGCAATCTTTGGAGGCTACTTTGGAGGACTAAATCTACACAGTAAAATAACAATGTATTGGAGTGAACGATATGGAAGAAAATGCAGAATAGAACCAGTGAAGAGCAGAGGTGCCATAGGCACAATCGGAGAACACTGTGTAAACGTCAGAGGTCCACAGTTGTTCAACGTTCTCCCAGCGACTATAAGAAATATTGCCGGAACAACCGTGGACATCCTCAAGATAAAACTAGACTGTTTTTAAAAAAAACGTGCCGGACCAACCGGGCTGTGGTGGGTATGTGGGCCTGCGGGCCGCTCCAAGCAACAGCCTGGTGGACCAAACTCACAAGTCAAGCCTGGCTTTGGGCTGGGCTTGGGGAGTAAAAGAACTCCCAGAACTCATTCAAGCAGGTATCAAGTAGGAGGCGGTCAGCTTCGCCAGAGTTGTCAGATGGGAGTCGCCACAAAGATATTATTCCCTAATTATTTCAATGTCTCTTGATTTTTTCTTATTTTTTTGCAGTAATATTATTCAATAGTTTGTAGTGCGATATATTTATATAATAAAATGTGTGAATCATTGCTATACTCAAAATTGTGGTGTGTGCATTAGTGATTCATTTATGTTCATAAAACAATAAACAAATAGTTTTGCTGTTATTACATTATATACACATAGGTTATATATAAGTATCTGCATGTTTTGTTCACCATAACGAACCACTAAATTGGTATGGTATCAAAACAACAAGGAGTGGCCACCACACCAAAAACCAAAGAGCCAAGAGCTGTGCGGGACCAAAGAGCTAGAGCTCAACCCCCGCAAGCACAATTAGGTGAGTACACCCCAGCCAGCCAGTCAGCCAATGCCACCTCCTTCCCTCGTTCAACAACACCTCACTCGCCAACACATCTCCCACCCTGTTGTTTTTGCTTTTATTCACTATATACAGACATTATATATAAGTATCTACGTGTTTTATTCACCATAACGAGCCACTAAGTTGGTATAGTAAGTCATAACAATGACAAGTGGCCACCACACACAGGCCAGCAAATGCGACCTCCTTCCCTCCCTCACCTCACTTGTCAACACTCCTCCCACCATACTGTTTTTTCTTTTATTCACTATATACAGATGTTATATATAAGTATCTACATGTTTTGTTCACCATAATTGTACAGCTAAGCTGGTATGGTGAGTTCAGACAATAATAAAGGTTGCCACACAGTCGGCTGATGCTGCCTCCCTCCCTCACTAAGATTCCTCCTCCTCCCACCATATTGTTTGTGCTGTTTTTGCACTATATATATTCACGTTATATATAAGTATCTACATTTGTGTTCACCATAACTAAACACTAAGCTGATACGGTGATTCTAGAGGATAACAGGTGGCCACAGCCACCTGTTATATGTGGCCACACAGCTTTGTCAGCAAACAAAGCTACCTCCCTCAGCATTACTCCCACCATACTTCGCACAGCACTAATTATCACAACAATCCTGCTATTATCAGAATCCTGGTCATTTTCATCAGTCAGGAGTCTTCTGTAATACTATCATTGCTAAATAATACCAGTTACATATATATTTCTGGGCAGAGCTCCTTCTGCTCCCCAGAGCTAACCAGGCTGATATGAATGTATTAGACCATGGCATCAGTTAATGCACATGGGAGTTCTAGGCCTACCGGGGACCACGAGCCAGTACCTGGCTCTCCTCAGAGAGGCACAAGGAGCAATGGCCTATAGAAACCCCCGTGTGGTTGAAAGCATTCTGTGTCTGCTGTCAACTGGGTCAGGCACCCAGAAAGATAACTGCCCCAAAACAAACCTCTATTCTGGTTAAAATATTGCTACTGAAAGCCAAATTAGTGGACAGAACTCCCCAAATGAAAAAAGTAAAAGAGTATGATGTCACCACGCCACTGTCTGCACAACCCCCCACCACCACCGGGGAGGGGGAAGGGGGAGCCCCAGATCCCAGTTCTGTGGCTGATATGAACTGGCAAGGTCATGTACCTCTAGCTACTGTGTTTTACAGTTCTGTACCTTGTGGTGTGGTCCTGTCTACTAGGTGGTGTGCAAACCAGGAGTAATTTCACAAGTAATTTCACAACCCTAGGCTGCATGTGCCAAAGGTTCTCTTCCCTAGGTGCCCTTAAGTACTGCCCTTGGGGCATGGGGCCAACTTCCACAAGCCATCTTGGGGTCTACCTCTGCAGGATCTTTGCTACTCGGTGATTGACTGCCCTTGGAGTCAGCTGTGGTGTTTCATGCACCATTGTTTGCCTCTGGGTAGGGGGTAGTTTTGTCACTAGTTGGGGCGCAGGGGACTGTGCAGCTAGTTGTCACCTCTCATAGTGGCTGGCTCTGCTCCACCTAAGCACGTTGTCCTCTTGTGGGGTTTTTCTTTTGTTTTTGTTTTCCTGCCTGGTGGGGGTCTACCCTTTGGTTTTGGTCACACACCATTACATCTCGGTGGTCCTCTATTAGGACCCTGTGAGTGTACATGTCCTGGGAGTTCAGCTTTAGCAGTTTGCTTAGTAATCTTGGGCGCCGGTTAGCAGTACCCTGCCTGGGCTTTCCTTAGCGAGATACGCAACTAAGGGCCCTAGGAAATCCTACAGGGGCTCTTTGGTCTGATGGATGCGACTCCTGGGTCCCCTCTCCCTTCGTAGGAGTTCGAAGGGTGCTTTGTTCACCCTTGTCTCGGGGTGACAATCACTGGTTGTGCCTCAGTCATGCTGCCTGTTGGGTCGGTGACACTATTGACCCGGAGTCTTGTGAGTGGTGTTGCTTGCACGTTCTCCATTTCACCCGGCTACTGAGCTTAATATTTGGGTACAGGCAGCTTTGGTGTTGCACGCTCGTTTTGGGTTGCTGCAGCGCGCTAGGTTGGTTGTTACCCCAAATGCCCTGAGACTGTCCCATTTTGGTTATAGGGACTCGGACTTGGGGGTGTTAGTCGCTTTAACTTTGGTTCAGTCCGAACCTCCTTGTCCTTGCCCTTGTGTTCGTCCTGGTCCCCTCCCCCCTCCAGCCTTAGAACTGGGGTGTGGATAGCTGGCGTTGGGGTCTGGTCTCCCCCTTCCAGGAGGGTGGGGGGGTGCGCAGACAGCGGCGCAGTGACGTCATGCTCGTTTGCTCGTTTTCAGTTGAGGAGTTCTGTCCACTAGTTTAGCTTTCAGTAGCAATATTTTAACCAGAATAGGGGTTTGATTTAGGGCGCTTGCCTATCTGGGTGCCTGACCCAGTCGATGGAAGACAGAATGCTTCCACCCACAGGGGGGCATCTATAGCCTATTGCCCCTCATGCCTCTCTAAGGGGGGCTAAGTTCTGGCTCGTGGTCCCAGTAGACCTAGAACTCCATATGACTGATGCCACATGGCATCAGTCACATGATGATGACTGACTGATGCCAGGGGTCTAATACATTCATATCAGCCAGGTTAGCTCCGGGATGTCTCTGGGTCTCACTCAGAAAATGGCGTTTCATTACATTCAACGCTGTTTTTTTTTTTTTAACAGGAAAATATTATAATTGATACTTTTATGTATATTAATTACATTATTATGGCAACTTCTTTATATAGACAAATAATATTTAACTAAAATAAATTTTAACTTGATGGAGTTCAAAGTTATCTTGATCATCCTCAGATACAAATACTGTACTGTACAATGCAGTATATTACACATCAAGGACTTTAATACTGTATATATTTTACATGCAGTGAACATATAATGTGCCTGTTAGCAGCTTAACTTTTCAGCTGTGCATCACATCATATAACTGGGTAGATAAAAAAGTTCCAACTGCGCATCACATCACAAATGGCCTGTGAAGAAAATGGATCACCCATATGCTGCCCCAAGGGTGATAGTAAACGGCAGCCATCTTGAAAAAAAATCCTGAGTAGGTTGGTTTGGTCGATAGGCCTTGGTCTTTCTCTAGTAACCATGTCTGACGCACCGTCGTCTGCCTGATGCTGCCACGCTGTGGCTCGCTCCAAAACATTCACTGACTGAGGAATAAATTTAAGATGAACTTTTCTCAACTGGTAAGGAAAGTATCAGGAATGATTCTGATCATGATAAGGATTATGCACAGGGCACCAGTAAAAGTGGTACGGACAGTGATGATATTAAAATGTGACACGTGTGTTATTGTCCTGGGGGTGAGGCATACTTTACCACTGCCATGCCATCCTCTTTCCACCCTATCACTGCTACTGCCACACCTTCCTTGTGAGTTTTTTCCTCATTTGGGAAATTGAGGGAAAACAGCCCTCATCTTCCAAACTTCATAGCCACTGTGTGTTGTAGATGGTGTTCATCTTCTAGCCAACGTACGTTTGTTGGTGCTAGGATACATGGCTGTGGTATTACTGGTGCTACCGCCAAACAGGTGTACTTGTGTGGAGTGATGGTGCAGACTTTGTATGACACGTTCCAAGATTTGAGGCTACTGATGTGGTTACTGATCGCTTCCCTTACACTGGCTTTGACATGAATGAAATGGACGATTTTTTTAGCATACCGTACTTTGACCAGCCGCTCATGGAACATACTTTTCAGGAAACTAACAGATATGCTGCAGTTGAGGAGTTCTGTCCACTAGTTTAGCTTTCAGTAGCAATATTTTAACCAGAATAGGGGTTTGATTTAGGGCGCTTGCCTATCTGGGTGCCTGACCCAGTCGATGGAAGACAGAATGCTTCCACCCACAGGGGGTGGAAGCATATTCGCGATTGCAGTGTTGGAAAAACACCACGGTACCAAAACTTTGTGCTTTTGGTTCTGTATATGACGACGAAACATTTAGTGAAACACGTAATCCAGACTGTTGTCTCACCCCGTTTCTGGAAACATGTCATGTGACAGGTTTCTGCCGTCATGATTTTGAAAATATTAAAAACCTGTGACCAAAATGATTGTACTTCCTATTCACTTCACATGGTACATGCTTCACCCTCTACAGTCTAAGATGTTAGGCTAGATGCTTCTGATACACTACGTCAAAAGCTAGTGATTAACGAATGTCTTCTGCTGTTCAATGGAGTCTTGCCTTCAGGCAGTATATTCCATCAAAAGGCACAGATTTGGGCTCAAATTTTTTGTTTTGAGTGTAATTACCTAAGTGTAGTTACAGGATGAGAGCTACGCTCGTGGTGTCCCGTCTTCCCAGCACTCTTTGTCATATAACGCTTTGAAACTACTGACGGTCTTGGCCTCCACCACCTTCTCACTTAACTTGTTCCAACCGTCTACCACTCTATTTGCGAAGGTGAATTTTCTTATATTTCTTCGGCATCTGTGTTTAGCTAGTTTAAATCTATGACCTCTTGTTCTTGAAATTCCAGGTCTCAGGAAGTCTTCCCTGTCGATTTTATCAATTCCTGTAACTATTTTGTATGTAGTGATCATATCACCTCTTTTTCTTCTGTCTTCTAGTTTTGGCATATTTAATGCTTCTAACCTCTCCTCGTAGCTCTTGCCCTTCAGTTCTGGGAGCCACTTAGTAGCATGTCTTTGCACCTTTTCCAGTTTGTTGATGTGCTTCTTAAGATATGGGCACCACACAACAGCTGCATATTCTAGCTTTGGCCTAACAAAAGTCATGAACAATTTCTTTAGTATATCGCCATCCATGTATTTAAATGCAATTCTGAAGTTAGAAAGCATAGCATAGGCTCCTTGCACAATATTCTTTATGTTATGTTGTGTGCAAGAGGAACGGTGATCGACATGATTTTATATTCTGGTAGTGATGTTGGCATTCCAAATAATGATCCTCACAGTTTCTCGGAATTGTAATGAAAACGATGATGGCACCACTGTTGATCAAAGGCTACATTTTATATACAGACAATTACAATAACAGTTCCTTGCTAACTAGGTTCCTGCTAGAACACAGAAATGGAGTGTGTGGTACAGTAAAACCGCAAAGGAGGGAAATGCCAGCGTAAGAGGAAAATATAGGTGTAGGTGAGTGCCAAATGCTAAAGTGACAATATACTTGTAGTGCTGTGGAAAAAGACATGAAGTATATATGTTGACAACCATTCACACTAGTAGACACTGGCAAGGTGAACAGAACAACACAAGCAGTGACTAAACTAGATTGTTATGGACTATAACAACCAGTGTCTCTCCTGCTTGCCCAATAAGCAAGTGGGACAGGCTCTGGTTGTTCCTTCGTGCCCAAGATGGCAGCTGTAAGCACTGCCTGTGTATGTCAAAAAATTTGTATCAAGTAAATGCAAATAGAATGGCTAATTAAGTGAGTAGAGAATTTTGAGAGTAGTTGTGCATTATTGGAGTGTTTGCATTAAAATCATGAATTTTACTTTTGAAATTTTAGCATCATTGGAACAAGCGTGTGTTAAGAGGACTACAGGTTTTATTTTCCTTTTATTCCATTTAATTATTTTTCCTGCTTCTACCTTTAATTTACTTAAAAGTAATCTTTTGGCATTCTCATTTTGCAGTACAGTAAATAGATTTTCCAGTAGAATCACAGCAGGAAGTATATAGACATGCAAATTGGAATAATATATATGTCTATTTAAATGAATTTTCAAGTACTGTGTACCAAAATTTTAAGTGTGTTAAAATGTCTGCCTTCATTTGTTAATTTTTGTAATTACAAGTGATTGAATAAAGATATTTACACTTTATTGATTTACCATTACATTTTATTAAATAAAAGCCTTCATTCGCTATCACATTAAATTCTGTACAACATGTATGCATTTTGATTAGTGTGTTTTAAGAATACTATAATGTTCTAATCAAATTATATAGATAATACACTCCTAATGGTAAATTACTGCAGTTGCAAAATATTACTTATAGCTTTTGACATAATAATTTGTACTGCAGATGTGACGTCATAATAAACCTCTTCGACAAAGCCAGCAAGGTTCAGGTTCTTGAAGATACCTGTGAGGATTGTGGCTCTCAAACAGTCACTGTTGAATACAAGGAGGTAAATATAGACTTATATAGAGCATATCTATTTTAGCATCATCAAATTGAGTATCATTTATTAAGTGGTTTAGTGGAGTGCTAAAATAATTAATGTAATGCTAGTTATTAAAGCTCTCATTATTGTACAGGGAAAGAGTAAACTGAGAGACGGACAGTTGACAACAAGTGGATGTATATTCTGCAGTGCCACTCTAATACCCCTGGTGGAAAAACACAGAGCTTCCCAAGATGGGGGTCGTGGCAGAGGACGAGGGAGAGGGAGAGGAAGGGGAGGAAGCAGGGGAGGGAGAGGGAGCAGCCGTGGTGGACGAGGTCGTGGTGGTGGCAGAGGAAGAAGATAGTATTTTACACATTTTTTAAATACTTCTTTAAATATCAAGTTTTATTTATTCCTGTGTGAAAAAATTTACAATGTGGCTTTTGTAAATATTTCTTCATAATAAATATGGAGATAATAGGCATATTGTTTTATCATACCTCTTGTTAACTCTTATAATTTTTTACTTAGGCATTATATTCCACTTATTTCCTAGGTACATTATTTTTCTGTTGGGAGCCCCTTCGGCTCCCTGGAGCTATCTAGGCCGATACGGATATATTAGACTGGCATCAGTGTGAATGGATTTCATAGGCCTACCAGGGACCACGAGCCAGAACCTGGCCCCCTCAGAGAGGCACAAGGGGCAATGGCCTATATAATTGCACATGTGATTTGTAGCATTCCATGTCTGCCATCGACCAGGTCAGGCACCCAGAAAGGCAAGCATCCCAAAACAAACCCCTTCTGGTTGAAACTACTACTGAAAATTAAACAAGTGGACAGAATTTCCCAAAGAAAAAGAAGCAAACGAGCATGATGTCACCACTTGCTGCACTGGTGTCTTCGCAGCTCCCCCTCCCTATGAGGGGGAAGGGGGAGCCCCAGACCCCTCACGCTGGCTCACTCCTGACTTCTGTCCTTTGCTCTGTGCCTTGTGGTGTGGGGCGAGTCTTTTCTGGTGGTGCACGAGCCAGGAGTAATCTCCCAAGTACTTTTACTGCATGCACCTAGGGTCACCTTCCCTAGGTGCCCTGTAAGTACTGCCCTTGGGGCTTGGGGTTATCTTCCACAAGTCACCTTGGGGTCTACCTCTGTTGGTCATTTGCTGCTCGGTCATTGACCGCCTTGAGTGTGCTGGGGGTTTCCACCTCCTTTTGTTTACCTTAGGGTAAGGGGTAGTTTGCACAGGTAGGGGCATGGGGGTACTGCACAGCTAGTTGTCACCTATTACAACTAGGTCACCTATTTCGCCTGGGTATGTTGTCTTCTTGTAGGGTTTTCCTTTTGTTTTTGTTTTCTGCCTGGTGGATGGGGGTCTGCCTTTTGGTTCGTTGCCCCCTGTCTATAACTTTTATTTATTTATATATATACAGTATATATATATATATATATATATATATATATATATATATATATATATATATATATATATATAGATATATATATATAGATATATATATATAGATATATATATATATAGATATAGATACAGATATATAGATACAGATATATAGATACAGATATATAGATACAGATATATAGATATAGATATATAGATATATATATATATATAGATATATATATATATATATATAGATATATATAGATATATATATAGATATATATATATATATATATATATATATATATATATATATATATATATATATATAGGATATACATGGGTTGATACAAAAATAATAATGCAAAAAGGTGCTTAAAGGTTATGGATCTCTTGAAGAACACAACAATGGGAAACATTGATGAATGTCACAGACGGGTTCGATCATTGTTGCAAGTCAAACACTTCTTCGAATTCCTCTGAAGTTGGACTAGTGCCCAAGACGCAACAGGCATTTCCCCTTTGAATCGCAACACTGAGGCGCTGGAACAAGAAACTTTTTGCTCTCTGGTCTTTTGTAGCGCTGATCAATTTGTCCCCCAATTCCTTCAGGAACTTCAATGCACATTTTCCCCACGAACCGAGGGTCTCCGAGCCGATCGGAACAAAGCTGTAGCAGTGTGCTAGACCTCTGTATTTAATAATTTTCTGCGATTCCCTGAAAGAAGCAGCACCACCGCTTTCACGTGTGCTGTAGTGGAGGTAGGTACTGGCCAGTGTGGCAGCGCACGTGTAGTCCCATACCACTTGCTTACCATCCTTCCAAGGTAGCAAGGTGACCCCATCAGGGCGCTTCTGAGGGTCGTTAGGTCTGGATAAGTGTGGTTCTCTTTGTGCCGGGCAGCGGGCTGTGGCGAGGCTCCTCTTGATGATGTCGTTGACTTCTTCATGTCTTGCAATTTTACCCTGTGATTTACGACATACCAGACCATGACGACCATATTGGTCTGCCATCGCAGTTCCGCAGATGCACCTATGTTCGGTGAGGATGGGGGCGGCAAGGCGAAGGGCAACTCCAATGCGGAGAGCGTCATGACTGAGGCGAGTTCCCAGGGCTGCATTGGGCACAGCAAATAAAAAATCCCCGGCGTGGGGTGCTGTTACCGCTAGGAGGCGGGCTTTGTTTTCAGCATCAGCGTTGTCAATCATTGCTGTGACAGTCTTTTCCATTATGGGGCTATCCCAGTGGGCCTGCTTGTGGTCTTTTGGGACTTGTGGTCGGGGTTGAGGGTGTGCAATGGTGTCCCATTGTCTGGCTGCTTCGATGAACGTTTGATCATGAGTTCCCGCTGTCTCTCTCATACGCTCTGGTAGGATCTGCCCTACCAATTCGTTGGCTGCTGTACATGAGGATAAGAATGCTGGAAGTGCTACCTCAGTTGCCTTTCGTATGCCTATCCCTCCAAATCTCACTGGTAGTGTTGCTTGGTCCCACTGACTGTCATCTAAATCTAGGTTGAGCGCCTTCCTGAATATTGACCTGAGGAGCTCATCATATTGATTTAGAAGTGGGTTGCCAAAAGTTGGTGCACACCTTAAGAAGTATGTTAGCCTGGGCAGGGTAAGGCACTTTGTGAGAAGGTAGAGGGCATCGTGGGAGTCCAAGTCCCCAATTCTCTCTTCCATCCTCTTTAGGTCTCTAAACTTTTCGTCAAGGACTGCAGCAATAGCATTGTGGCCCAGAGGTGCTCCGAGTAGTGTGCTGTCGGTAGGTTTAACGACTGAGGCTTCTGGTAGAACTGATTTCACTGCTCTAATGATTACTTCACTAGATGCAATAATTTCGCACTTGGAGGGGCTAAGAACGAGACCCATGGACTCCCCCCGTGTCTTCACCAGCTGTAAGTCTTCTAGCAGGGAATCTTGTGTGCCTGCCAGAGTGCCATCATCCAGGAACCAGATGTTGAGCTCGCTGGACAGTCTGGTTGTAATTTCTCGAACCGCTATGCAAAAGAGGAACGGTGCAAGTGGGTCACCCTGTTGAATTCCCTCTGCTGAGGTGACTTCATGTTTGCCAAACAGGAGGGTTGAGTCTTTGCTGTAGCCTGCTGACACAAACGGGAGAATGCTTGGGCAATGTTCCTGGACTGCAGTGAGGATTGCTTCCCTTTTGACCGAGTTGAAAGCGTTTTTAAAATCTAATTTTACTACTGCCTGGTCTTCAGTAAGAGAGCTAATGTAGGCTCGTGCAGCATGAGCCGCTGCTTCACAGCCTTGGGGAACTCCAAACCCCAGCTGGTTGGGTTGCAGCATGGTGGCTGCTTCCGTTCGGATACTTCTGACAGCAGCCCTTGCAACTAGGCGGCGAAGGGTATTACCAACGGCAATGGGTCTGATTCCTCCCCCCTTCTTTTTGAGGGCACATAGGGATGCACCAAAGAAGAATGGTTTGATTTCATCAGGGATTAACCCGGCGAGGCAGTTGTTGACAAACGTTGTGATTTCTGTCAGGAGCGCTTCTGCAGCTGGGCCAAGAACAGGGTTCACCATTTCCTTCACATGTTGAGGTCTTACCCCTGTGTAGCCTCCTGAGGAGCCCGGGGGAAATGAAACGATAGCTTTATAAACCTCTGACTCCCGGAGGACGAGAGGTTCCTGATTAGGGGCGAGCCTGACCTGTGGGGGAGGTTCACCTACGGCCCTGAGGGGGTGTTTTGCTCTCAGTGCTTGGGCTGTGGTTTCATCCCTGGGCAAAATTTTGTCCTCACTTGTGATTAACCTGAGTGCCCCGACTGTATTGCCCTCTTCAATTTTCTTGCTGACTTGGGTACCTAATTTTCTGTTGTCGCTGATTGTCGTACTTGGTCT
>NC_091165.1:12285352-12325352 GCF_040958095.1 Procambarus clarkii
TCCCTCACCTCACCTGACTTGCTACCATTCTCCACCCACCATACTGTTTTTGCTTTTATATACAGACGTTATATATAAGTATTTACATGTTTTGTTCACCATAACTGTACATCTAAGCTTGTATGGTGAGTAAAGGCACAAAGACGTAGGACCTCACACAGTCAGCTGATGGCTGCCGCCCTCAAGGCCAGACGCACTAATATTTCTCCTCCAACAATACTGTTTGTGGTGTTATTACGCTATATACACACATTATATATAAATATCTACCTGTTTTATTCACCATACATGTACAAGTAAATTGGTATGGTGCCCAAAGATCATAGTGGTCACCAGTAAACAACACCGTCGTCTGCACAGTGGTGTCGTGCAGACGACCCCACCGCCCTCACCAAAATGGCGTCTCCCAACCTACTCCTCTTGCTGTTTATACCCTCTATACACACGTTATATATAAGTGTCTACATTTGTGTTCACCATAGCGAACCACTAAGCTGGTATGGTGAGTGCAGTCAATAAAAGGTGGCCACACACAGTCAGAAGACATCGCCACCACCCTTCCTCCCACAGCATTACTCCTCCCTCCATGGCGCACAGCGCTAAATATCACCACAATCCTGCTATTATCAGAACCCTGGTCAGTTTTATCACAGTCAGGGGTCTTCTGTAATAATATCATCGCTACATAATAGCATAAACAAGTATATTATGGCACTTTTAGGCGATGCTGTGGTCACAAGCTGAACAGCAGTGCTGTGAGTTCATGCTGCGTGCGTCAGGCTTGGTTGCTCACTCAATACTGAAGCCCCTCACACCCGGGAGTTTGGCCCACGATTTAAAAAAAAAAATGGCGTCTGTTTACAAGAGCCCTGATGAAGGTGTGGTGAACCCCGTGTATCCACGGGCCATTTAAATCTTGCGTAGTACTCCAAAGCATCACATGATGCGATGCGCAATTTACTGCAAGTCGGTCAAAGCATCATATGATGCGATGCGCAATTGAAGGGTTAAGGGCCCTGGGAAACCCAGCGGCGGTGCAAGGGCTCAGATGTATGCAACCCGTGGGTCCCCTCTCGCCTTGTGTGAGTTTGAGGGGACCTTGTCTTGTCCCTGTCTTGTTTCACGGTAATTCACTTTTTTTGCCTCCGTCTTGCTACCTGTTGTGTTGGTGACACCTTCGACCCAGAGTCCTGCGAGATTTGTTGCTTGTTTGTGTCTCAATTCACCCATTCCACTGATGACTTTATCTGGGTGCAGACTGCTCAGGCATTGCAAGCTAGGTTTAGGTTGCTGCAATGCACTTGGTTGATTGCTACCCCGGAAGCCCCGAGGCTGCCCCGTTTTGCTTATAGGGACCCGGACTTGAGGATGTTGATCCCTTCAGCCTTGATTAAGTCTGCACACCCCCCCCCCTCGTTCTTCCCCTTGCTGTGGGTCATTCTGCCCCCCCCCCCCCCTGGTTTTGAGACTTGGGCAGTTTCGGGGGTTGCCCCTTCTGGGGGGGGGGAGACAGAGGCATTCGAGTCAGTTCCTCCAGCTGTGGCGACAGGGTCTGACTAGTGGGCCCTTTTCCTACCTGCCTTTCCAGCTGCCCCGACTTTTTCTTGTGAGGCCGGAGCATTGGAGGCCGACTCAGCCCCGGGTTCCGGTTTGGAGGTTCCCTGGGTTTGGGAGGGGAACTGACTTGGGGGCCTTAGGCCCCCATTGAACCCACCTGGGTTTTCCTGCCCTCCGAGCAGGGCTTACTACTACAAGGAGTGGGGTTTTCTTTTTCCTCCCTCTGCGTACAAGTTTGATTTGGTATTGGCTCCTCTCTGGGTTTGGTTCTGTGTCCCTTTGGGTTCGTCGGTTCCGTCCTTCTGAAGGTTTTCGGCTTCCCACATCTTGCCTATTGAAGTGCAGGCAGGCGTTGTGGCTTACCTCTTGCGCAACCCGGATTATGCCTCTATAAAGGATCCGTCATTTTTTTTCAGGGACTTCGTCTCCATACTGGGTTCATTATGAGGTTCCAGTCGTCCTGGCTTACAGACTGCCTTGTATTGTCATTGGAGGCTTGGGGTACTTTCTGTCTTAATAATCAAATTATCACACACAAATATTTTTGGGAGGAACAGATTAACCAGATTGTGATGTTTTTACATTGATGTTTACACAGTGTTCTCTGATTGTGCTATAGGCACAATCAGAGAACATTGCATGAAAATCAGAGGTCCATGGTTGTTCAACACATTCCCAGCGAGCATAAGAAATATTGCCAGAACAACTGTGGGCATCTTCAAAAGAAAACTAGATCATTTTCTCCAAGGAGTACCGAACCAACTGGGCTGTGGTGGGTATGTGGGCCTGCAGGCCGCTGCAAGCAACAGTGCTCACCAGTTGATTGACAGTTGAGAGGCGGGACCAAAGAGCCAAAGCTCAACCCCCACAAGCACAATTAGGTTAGTACACAGCCGGGAAGGAACTGAACCGTTTACTAGATACCTGGTGGCCAGGACCCTGTTCGACCTCCAAAACCCCTGTGCCCAAATGTCTACCCAAGACATGTTGCCAAAAGCCACTGCGAGAGCAGCATACATACACAGGGGCCCGACGGCTGAGTGAACAGCGCTCGGGGTTCGTAGTCCTAAGGGTCCAGGTTCAATCCCTAGCGGAGGCAGAAAGAAATGGGCAGTTTCTTTAACCCTGATGCTCCTGTTCACCTAGCAGTAAATAGGTAGCTGGGAGTTAGACAGCTGCTACTGGCTGCTTCCTGGGTGTGTGTGTGAATATGTGAAAAAAATATCAGTAGATTGACAGTTGAGAGGCGGGCCCAAAGTGTAACACCATAAATGTGTTTTGTGTTTTATTTTACATACAAGAGTCAGTCATGTATGGTATCTGAGGCACCAGACTGTCTGTCTTTAGCAATTAAGAAGTCACACCTAGATTTAATGGTCAGAGGTTGCCTTCGGGTCAGGTCGCATGAAGTGACCTTGCTTTCAGCTAAGCTGATAATTGAAGACGGTTGATGGTGTCTTTCCATCAAACAAGCTGCTGTTTAGGCGTGGTAGGTAGATGGCCTGAGGCTATCTACTTAGTAGGTGGAACTTACCAAGTTCCACCTACTAAATGGAACTGGTTCCACTGGTTCCCCCATAAATACCCATGGAACTACATTTGAGGGAGGATTGAGGATTGAGTAGAACAGCGAGTAGTAGAGAAGGCTGGTCGAGAGTCCCACAGCCAGGCTGGCCTTCCAAGCCGGGTCTGGGACTCTGTCAACTGTAGCTCCTTCCTTCCTTCTCTATCAAACTTAGGCTCAAAGACTGGTGAGTGAACTTGTAAGGGGATGTATTTTGTGTTTCCAACTTAAGGTATGTGATTCAAGAGCAGTCAACTGTAGTGTTTTAAATTTCTTGTGTGGTGACTCACATTGTATATTAATGTTGACATTTAACATCAAATGTTATGGCTGAATTATGATATCCATATGAGTGAAGTAAAAAATACAATAGTAATAAATTGAATAACTTATTTTTGTAAATTGTCTTAATTTTGATCCCTAGATCCTATGATATTTTGAAAGCTAGAGTGGAGAGCCCTCTGAGCTTACTGGCTTAAGATTTTGATTTAAATATTCTTGGATATACAGGTAATGCTAACAGCTGATACATGCTAACATGAGAGAATATTGTGGTACAGACAAGTTTCATTCCTTATATATTTATATACCTGAATGGATGGCGACAGCAATTTTCTATCTTCTCCACTTCTACTTTCTATCTTTTCTACTACTCTACTACTACTTTCTTTTTAAAGAGCCAGAGCTCAACCCCCCGCAAGCACAACTAGGTGCTTGTGGAGGGCAAGCACCCCCGCAAGCGAGGAGCAATGGTGAAGGTTGTACAGTGGAACCTCGGGAAGCGAACGTCCCTCTTTACAAATTTTGCAGGTTATGAACTTAATTTCTTCGGAAAATTCAAATTGGGTTATGACCTTTGCCTCCCCTTGCGACTTTGTTGATACACGTATGGGGCGACCGAGCGCATGGTTCCTGGTGGCACGGGCAAGGCGTGCTTCAGTTTATCAGTGTTTCTCCCACCTAGTGATGGATCACGCTTAAATATTGTATTTGGGAGGACAACACGATGGATGGTGGGAGGACTGGATGGATGGTGAGGAGACTCGATGGATGGTGAGGGAACGGTGGATGGGTGGATGGAGAGGGAACTGGATAGATGTATGGTGGGAGGTACTGGATGGATGGATGGATGGATTTTGGGGGGAACTAGATGGATGGTGGAGGGGGGCTACATGGATGGATGGTGGAGATGTACTGGATGGTGGAGGGGGAACTGGATGGATGGATGGATGGTGGGGGAACTGGATGAATGGATCCAATTCCATCCTGCCAGATGGATGGATAGGGGGGGGGCTAGACGGATGAATGGTGGAGGAACTGGATGGATAGATGGTGGGGATGGGAAGAACTGGAATGTAAGGGAAGAACACGTGGAGGGTGAGTGGGTGTGCAGGTGAGAGAGTGGCAGGATGAGTAGCAGGATGGGCGGCAAAATGGGTGGATAGGCGGGCAGGTGTCAGTGTGTGCGGTGGTGGGCAGTAGTAAAATGGTTGGTAGTGGGCATAATGGGTGAGTGTGCAGGCAACAGAACAAGCAGGTGGCAGATGATAGACTACCATCTGCCACCCACCTCCTTGGACTAAGGAGGTGGATGGTGGGGCAGGCACAGAGTGGGTGGGTAACAGGGCATTCAGGAGACAGTGGGTGGGCAGATGTGTAGCAGTGTGGGTGGGTAGCAGAGGTGGTGGCGTGAGTGGCTGAGCTTCCGACTAGGACTAACATAAGAGCTGGTCACCCCAGGTCCCTATCCAAGAGCCCCATCCCGTACACTGGACCCTCCCCATTATCTCCATCCCCCCCATCCCGCACACTCCCTGCTACCTCCATCCCCCACACCAGACCGACCTCACTTAACCCCTCCCAGCCTATGGACAGTATTAATACAGTGGGCTTCTTTGCTACCAGCTGTTGGATCAGGAGGCAGACTCTTTTTGTTTACTGACTGACTGGTTGCAACTGTGAATGCCTGAATGACCATAAATGCCTACCTGGTTGCTACAACAACTTTGAATGCTTGACTGCCTGTTAATGCTTGCCTGACTGTGACTTGTTGTGACTGGAAATGCCTAACTGGTTGTTACCGCAACTGTGAATGCTTGACTGCCTATGACTGGTCTTGACTGTGAATGCTTGCCTGACATGTTGTGACTGGCTACCACATACCAGAGGCAGTGAAATGTGTGAAAGGAAAATCTGGAACCAGTGATGCCAATATGAAAGTGTTTAACACGAGCAGGGAATGGTCTAACCACCACCTCCCTCCTCACCCTCTCCATACACCAACACTGCTCCTTCCTCCATCCTCACCGTCTACCATACGCCAACAAGAGTCCTCAGTAAAGTGCAGTTAAATGTTCACTTATTTTATTTATGGTTTATATTTATATGTGATTGTTTTGTGTATGAAAAATGAGTAAGATTTTGTATAAAATGTATTTTTAAGTTAATATTTTTTGTGTGGAATGGATTAATTCAATTTATAATATTTCTTGCGGGGAAAATTTGTTTCAATTTACAAATTTTTGGTTTACGAACCGTCTTTGGGAACAGATTAAATTAAAAAACCAAGGCATCACTGTAACCTGAAAATACTTTAGTTCTTTTTAGTAGATTTGGGTAAATTAGGTATAAAATTTACTTTAAAAGTAAATATTTTGGGGAGTGTGTAACGGATTAATTCAATTTACATTATTTCTTATGGGAAAATTCACTTTGGTTTATGAACTATCTCTGGGAACCAAGGGATAGGGGCAGCTATAGTCCAGCTACGACTGATGGTAACAGACACCATCTTGGAAAGAATCATGGGTAATATTCCTGGGTGTGAGAGCCTCAGTAATGCGTGACCAACCAAGGCTGGCACATGCAGCATGAGCTAGCAGCACTGCTGTTCAGCTTGTGAACACAGCATCGCCTAAATATGTAACAAAATATATGAACCTACTATTATTTAGTGATGAAAGTATTAGAGAAGACCCCTGTGATAAAAATGACAAGGATTCTGATAATGGGATTGTGGTGATAATTAGCACTGTGCTCTGTGATAGGAGTAATTCTGAGGGAGGGAGGTGGTGTCGTCTTCTGACTGTGTGTGGCCATCTTTTATTGTCTGGACTCACCATACCAGCTTAGTGGTTCGCTATGGTAAACAAATGTAGACATATATAACATGTGTATAGTGTGTAATAACAGCAATAGGAGTATGTTGGGAGCAGCCATTTTGGTGAGGGAGGTAGCGTTGTCTGCACAAAATGTCATACTGTGTACTGGTGGCCACTATGCTCTTTGGGAACCATACCAGCTTAGTTGTATAGTTTATGGTGAATATAACATGTAGATGCTTATATATAATGTGTGTATATAGTGTAATAAGACCACAAACATTATTGTTGGTGGCTAGATGTTAGTGCATCTGGCCTTGAACCTGTGAGGGAGGCCGCTGGCAGGGAATTAGGTACAATCTTGCAAGGAATGAGGGTGGTAGCTCTTACATAATCAGATGAAATAATGTGTAAGATTTTAAATGGTCAGTGGATGGTGGCACAAGTGTAAATAACAGGAAAATAAGACAACTTTCCAATGTGAAAAACAAAAACAATTTTGCTTCAGTAAAATAAAAAGAATAGTGTAATAAATTGAATTGTTTGACAAGACATTAAGAAATGGTAATGTCTTGTCAAAGACATAATAATACAGGATAAAAAAAATGCACTTATGCATTTTATATAAAGATTTGAACAATACCAAGTCATTTGTACTCTTCTGAGTGCACCATCAAGGTCTGAGTATATGGTTTTGAGAAGACTTACATCTTGTCCAAACCATATACCCAGACCTTGATAATGCACTCAGGAGTGAAAAAACTTGGTGTAGTTCAATTCTTTAAATAAAATACTGTACATAAATACATAAGTGCAGTTTTTTAATCCAATATATTTAATAACAGGAAAGCACAAAAAATGATTACAGGTATATTATACTAACTCCAGAAGTGTGAAGAATAAGGCAGATGACCTCAACCCTGGTATATGGTATATATATGTAAAATTTGGACATAGTAGCACTCTTTTTCTTGTTTGTTTTTGAAACATGGTTGAATATTGACTCGCTAAGCTTACTGGTAGAGTACCAGATTAAGGGCTAAATACTCTTTATGTTGTAAACAGATACAAAAAAATGATAGTTGCTATCATTGAAACAGGATCTGAAGTGCATTGTAAAAAATCAAATTACACTCACACAGAAACCATATGGGTAGAAATGAACAAGGTAAATAAACTTAATCAGTCAGTAAGCCAATTTTGGAAGAGATGAAAAAGGCCCCTTGATGCAATAATGTGCATATCTTTGGAGAATTAAACCCAGGTGAAATAGATTGGATAAGAAAAGCAGGTACTGCAGTGACAGTTTGTTACTGAGCCTACCAGAAAATATTTTGAATTTGGTATTGGCATAGAGAGAAAATTAACAATATGGAAATAGGCAACAAACTGGGTAATGGTGATTACAGATAAATCAGATTTAACATAATATGGAAAAGTTGTCAAAGAAAACTCTTAGGGGTGCCAGATTTCCATAAAGTTAATTTTGAGGGATTTCTTGGGAAAAATAGATTGAATGTACCCAAACAGGAAGGTGGGCTACCCCTTGAGACATAACTAAGCTGTCACACAAGGACTCCATGGTGAGGTATGGTGGATACTGTGGGGAAGAGGTGATGTAGTTCGGCAAATAATCTGGGGCCAGATTCACGACGCAGTTACGCAAGTACTGTACTTACGAGCATGTACATCTTTCCTCAATCTTTGACGGCTTTTGTTACATTTATTAAACAGTTTACAAGCATGAATATCTCCCCAATCAAGTGTTGTTATGTTATAAACAGCCTCCTGGTGCTTCGGAGCTCATTAACTGTTTTATAATTGTAAACAAAGCTGCCAAAGATTGAGAAAAGATGTGCAGGTTCTTGCGTAACTGCTTCGTAAATCTAGCCCCTGGTTAGGGTGCGGGCATAAGGTAGGTGGTGTCATAGTTGGGTTATCTTGAGGTTATCTTGAGATGATTTCGGGGCTTTTTAGTGTCCCCGCGGCCCGGTCCTCGACCAGGCCTCCACCCCCAGGAAGCAGCCCGTGACAGCTGACTAACACCCAGGTACCTATTTTACTGCTAGGTAACAGGGGCATAGGGTGAAAGAAACTCTACCCATTGTTTCTCGCCGGAGCCTGGGATCGAACCCAGGACCACAGGCTCACAAGTCCCGCGTGCTGTCCGCTCGGCCGACCGGCTCCCTTATATCGTGCTGTCCGCACCTCGACCGGGTGCGGGCATATGAATGAAGAGGAACTAGCCTAATTGTACTTAGGGGAAATTATCTACTATTCTTTGATCCCACTCTGAACCTCGATCAATTGGTATACTGGTACCCAGCAAAACTAAAGGAGTCATACACACAAAGAAATCACAACAACATGATATACCAAACAAAATCATTGGAGCAGCAGGGCAGGAATTGAACCACTGTCCTGGGTAATCCCAGACACATGCCTTAGCATATTGTGGTCCAAGTGTTAAGTAATGAATATGGGGTTATACCCAGGACATTGGTTTGATCCCGTCATGCCCCAAAGATTTTCTCCTAAAGGAATCTGTGCCTGCTGGAGGTTCTATACACCCGCTGTTGGATTGGTAAGATTATAGGATGAATTGGGCTGAACTGTTCAATGGCTTTCAGGGCACTTCTGTTAGTACTCAAACTGTATGATGGTTGGGATATACCCAATCACAGTCGAGTAGGCCTCTGACGTCATTCCCGATAGAGCTGGTACTGGCCGCTCTGGTGGCAAGGCAGTACCCCACGAGACCAGAATTCGGTAGGACCTCGGCGGACACACGTCATAATATGACATAACTCTTCCAGTGACTGGAATAAATATATTTATGCACCAATAAAATAAGATTTAACTCAGTAATGAAGATAATGGCTTTATCTAGCAGTCGTAGAATCAGAATCATCTCTTGGTAGGTGGCGGAAAATCCCACACCACTCAAGGGTTTGGAGCCATAAATATACACATATACTGAACTTACATGTCATGCAACATATTCATTGAACAGATTTCCTAGTCAAGTATTGGAGACCTGTGATTTTTAAAAAGATGTGAGGGCTCTGCAGAATTTTAGAGGAAGGAGTGAATGATGGTGAAGATGAGGTACAGTATGTCGGTGACATACACACATGAACAGGAAGTCTCACATGAACTCCCTGGGTATCTGAAATTTGTTAGGATAACCAAAAAATTTGATGTGAATAAATGGAGCATCTATTCATGATTAAAAAACTCCAATAAAACTTATACTGTATACTATTAGGAAGGTTGTCTTACTAATACAATGCCCGGATTAGTAATTATGTATTGCAAAATAAAATTACTGCACATGCTTGACCAAAATTGCACTTTTTGTTTGGAATAATATATTCCAAACACAAGCAAATGATGAAAAATATTTACTGGCCAAAACTCAATATGCTTCTAAAAATGCAAGTGAAATTATAATACAAACTTATTATAATAAAAAAAATGTTCTCTCTTATTTACACAGTTAATATTTGAGACCAAATAATATAATATAAAAATATATGCTTATAAAAGATGCATATATTTAAATGCTATTAATACTGTACTTTACTCTATTCACTATCTTCAGAAAATAAATCCTGCATGGCAGCTATAGGCAAGGTAAGGAGAGCATAGCTGAAGAATATATTTGTTCCTGAAGTCAATATACTCTCTGCTCCTGGAGGGAATGCCCAACCAGATGTTTCCATTACAAAACAATTGTCTCGCATTATGTCAGACGAGTCACCCTTCCCTACAATTACAAGGTGTTCATTATTTGCCAATGCTGTAGTTTGAATCTTGGCCTCGTTGGGAACACGAAGCTTAGATAATATTGTCCAACCCATTGGAGAATCACTGAAGAGGGCTTCTGTTCCTGTTACCTTGAGCTGACCTTGTGCACTTGGACATTCAATAGGCCTGGCACCACCAATAACAAAGATGTTTCCACCATGACTAACTGCTGTTGCATAACTTCTTCGTTCTTTGAGCTGAGGTCCCGCAACCCAAATCTGTTAATATCACAAGATGATAGCATATTTTCACATATGGTATACAGCAAATATAAAGAAAAAATATACAAGACGGCAAATACAGTAAACTGTATTTGCCGTAAATGACAGTAAATCTGTAATCTTCTTACAGTAAGTTGCCTCAACTGTATAATTTTAAAGTACTGTACAGTACTGTTGTACAGTTTCACTTAGTCATATGAGATATGTTATCCCATTATTATGATTGCAGAAGGGGAATAGAACAGGGCAAATAACATGTTTCACAGACAAGAGAGGATTCCTATGTAGAATGGATAAACAGATGCCAAGCACAAGAGCTGTTTTTTCTACCAATGTACAGTATATTCCTCATGAAAGTTATTTCCACATACCTCTTCTTTAATGCAAAAGATTTCTACAGCATCTAACACCCTGAAAAATGGACTTCCATCAGGAAGCTCTTGCCATGGAGATCCGCCAATGTAGAAAATTTTTTCATCTGATACAGCTACTGCTGCCCCTCTGCGTACATTGGGTATGGAAGGCAATGTCCTCCATTTATTAGAATAAATGTCAAATTCCTCAAGATTTGACATTTCAAGTTCAACCTAAAATATAAATAATAAATGAATATTCAAGAAGTCAAACCAGAATTTATTTTATTGCATCTCATCAAGAAAGGCACCCAACTCTTGGGTCTCTATGCTAGTCATGTCTTGTAAAAAATATTATAAAGTACAGTATCCTTGTCAATACAAATACCCCACCCTCTTGCTGTACTGTACTTACAATATGTAGTGTAATGTGGACACACTGCACATAAGGGGGAAAAAGGGGAAGGCGTTGGGAAGAGAGAATATGTGTGTGTGTGTGTGCAGGGAATGGTTTAGGAGGGTGAGCACTGGGAAGGAAAGCCATGAAGGTTTGTAAATGTTGGGGTTTAGGTGAGGAATTCTAGGTAAATTTAGAACTACCACATGGGGTGATGTTTTTATTTCTCTGACCACAAGATAGCAGCAGCTACTGGATCCTAACTCCTATTTTGAAAACCAGGTGTCTGATCAAATATTATAGTATTTAGAATCTATTTTTCAAGGCCACTGGGATAAATCTGACAATTGCAGATAATTAATTACTTTTCAGTGAAGATTATGATTCCAACTCATACAGAGAAAGGTTTAATACTGTATGTAGGGGAGATTAAGGCTGAATGGGTTAGTCTGACAACCATATTTCAGTGTTGTTGTTGTTGATTTAGGGGCGACGACGATCGTGGGATCGGATGCGCCCCGGCGTACCCATGATGGGTTAATCGCGAAGCCTGGAAAGGTGGAATGCCAAGCCAAATCCCAAAACGAGTGACGCCAAACACTATAAACTAATATGCCATACGGCAAATAAACGCACAGATGGGCAGATGATTAGGGAGCCCCAGGAGTCCCTCAGGGTGACAAGCACCGGCCCCGCCCCACACAGAGAACACCAGGTAGCAAAACCAAAACTCGGCCCCCAACTAAAACGCAAAAAGTCATCCAGTGTTCCCCGGCAGAGCAAAAGCCGGCCGCCCACCACAGCTGAGGGCACACCAGGAGCTCACTAAGACCCGCCAACCCCCGGCACCTCGCGGCCAAGCCGGCCCCCGAACATTGTCACCCCGCCGGGAGAACCAGCCAGAACATGCCAAAAAAAATCTATCAACAATCCCGTGACCCAAGGCGATACGTGCCAGGCATCGTACAACCAGACCGTTGAATAGGGATACCAAACGGCAGTAGCAAAGCCAAAACGCGAAAACAAGACGTGAACAGGCGGCTCCCAGGCGGAGATGTTCAGACATCCGCTCGGCGTCAAGGTTGAACTAGGAGGCCCATATTTCAGTGTGTACAGACATACCCTTCTCTTGTTTTCTTCTTTGTACCATATTGTACAATGCTGCTTTATTTACACATTAGAAAAGACACAAGGCCAAAAGTGGTGCTTGTGGTGCCAAAAGTTTTTGTGGTTGGCACCACAAAAAAGTGATGCCAAAAGAGCTCCCAAAACTACTCTCCTGACTATGTGCAAGCATGCTACAGCCAGGAAAAATATATATGCTTTTCTGTGACTTTTACATGGAAATTTATCACTTTTAAATTTTTTTTTTTAGCAGCATATGGAGATGAGCTGTGGCTGCCACAGTCACAATGTAGATCAGTGTTTCTCAACTGGGGTTCTACAAGAGAGAGTGATAAAAGGGCTAATGCTAATCATATGCAAAAGTTTTTAAGTCATTTTATGTTTAATTTTTCTCATTTAACTAGTATCAAGAGGAAAGACAGAAAATTGTCTCCTTTCATTTGACAATGAAATCCATGTACAGTGGTTATCTTATCTTGAGGTTATCTTGAGATGATTTCGGGGCTTTTAGTGTCCCCGCGGCCCGGTCCTCGACCAGGCCTCAGCCCCCAGGAAGCAGCCCGTGACAGCTGACTAACACCCAGGTACCTATTTTACAGCTAGGGTGAAAGAAACCGGGGCATAGGGTGAAAGAAACTCTGCCCATTGTTTCTCGCCGGCACCCAGGATCGAACCAGGGACCACAGGATCACAAGTCCAGCGTGCTGTCCGCTCGGCCGACCGACTCCCGGTGGTACCTCAGCTTACGAATTTAATCTGTTCCCAGAGATGGTTCGTTAGTTGAAAATTCGTAAACTGAAGCGAATTTCCCCATAGAAATAATGGAAATTGAATTAATCCGTTCCAGACTCCCTAAAAAATTTACTTCAAAGTAAATAATATACTTAATTCACCCAAGTCTTCAGTACTAAAGTATGTACAAGTTATTACTTACCTTTACTGATGACTTTTGTTGGCATATGGAAGATGGTGAGGAGGGGGGAGGAGGAGAGGTGTTACTGTTTGGAAGGGGAGTCCGTCTACTTGCAAGGAAACAAACCCCCTAGTAGAGTACCAATCATGACTTGTGCGGCTAAAACAGCCAGTAGTGTGAAAACCAATATCAGCCACATCTACAAGAGCAAACTGAACGAGAAAGCCCAGGAGATATTCAGGTGATCTACCCATACCCTAAACCAGGGGTGGCGAATCTATGGCATGCGAGCAAATTTTTCCAGCACGTAGCATAAAAAGGAAAACACTATTCAATGCATTAAAGATTTGCCAGCAAGAAGAAACACAGGACTTGAATACTAAAGTTGGAAACTAACATAGCAGAACAGCTAACAAAAGATAATGGTTCATGCAAATTCCTTTTCATTTGTTTTGATGAGAGCATTGATATTTTACTGTAGCTGGGATAGCCATTATTGTTTGAACCACTCTATAAAACGTCTAAATTATTGCAAAAATTAAAATATTTAAATCTGTATTCTCTGGAATGCAGGCAAGAGAGATACATCATAATTTATGCCTGGAAAATATTAGAGGGATTGGTTCCAAATCTGCACATGGTAATAACATGACATGAGACCAGGAGGTATGGCAGAATATGCAAAATAGTCCCATTGAAGAGCAGAGGTGCAATAGGTACATTAAGGTAGAACTCGATCAACATCAAAGGCACAAGACTCTTCAACACTCTTCCTCTACACATAAGAAGCAAAACTAGCTGCCCTCTCATGGTATTCAAGACAGAACTAGATAAACACCTCCACAGGATACCTGATCAACCTGGCTGTGATTCATATGTCAGGCTGCAAGTAGTCGCATCCAACAGCTTGGTTGACCAACCATGAAGCCTGGTCAGAGATCGGGCCACAGGGACGTTGATCCTTGTAATCACCATAAGGTAACCACAAGGTAAAGATTAAGAATTCTACATTCTTTTCTCAAAATGTTTTGATGACAGCCTAAAAATTAATCCACTTCATTGGAATTAACAGGTCTCACTAACCCAAGCTAGATATATGCTCTGACTATGAATAAGCAGGAGCTGACTTTCTTAAGTTACCTTTCAGAAAGTTGGTGATTCCACCAAAATGTCTTAAGGTGCTATGAACTGCACAAGACATTTTATTTCATATTGTCCACAGTTGTCTGTGCGATTTCAACAAGGAAATTGTGTGTGTGAAACTATTAAGGGTGGAGAAGTGCTAAGAGTGGTTGATCAGTTTAAATATAGTACCTGGGATGTGTGATTGACAAAAGAGGAATTTACACAACTGAAGTAAAGTGAATCAAGATAGGAAAATGGCTGGTGCAATGAAAGCCTGGTTAAAAAGAAGAACAAGACAAAGAGATGCAGCCAGAGGCCTAAGTGAATTAGTTATTGCCTATCATTAAGTATGGATGCCAGATGCTGCTATGGTTTGAATGTGAAAACTCAAGAAATGGAGCAATTGAAGGACAGGCTGAGAGATGTGGTATTAGAACTGAGTAAGAAAATTAAATCAAGAATGACAAGGAGTGCAAGTCAGTAAATTGAAAGAATAAATTAAATGCATGGATAATAAAGATTGTTGAAGTGATCATTCAAGCAAATTTGAGGACAGAAGGAGAGGATGGCTGAGATGGGAAGACATGACGAGTGTGTGAGGAAGTGGGGATTGATAGTGAACACTACACAGGATGCAGTAGGTAGCAAGACTAGGTGCCACGAATTTGTTGAAGGAGTATTGTGTTATATACATAAAAAACTCATGAGCATTTTACACCTAGCCTAGTGGATAATTTGCTGAAGTATGGTGGTACAGTTCTCAGCAATGCTCTGTAATATGTAAGTTACAGTGAATGACCTAGAATTTTTTTGTAATACTGAAATTTAAACCTTCTAATCATAAGCTGTACTGTTCTCCCATTTTTCTTTCAGACTGATGCCTCCATACTCCATGGTGGTAAAGTGTAATAATAAAGACGAATTGCCAATTAACTTACTTCGTTGTTATAGCCCCCTAAAACATATAGTTTTCCAGCATGTGCTACAATCCGTGGAGAACAACAGGCAAAGGGCATTGGAGACATCAGAGTCCAGCTGTTAGTTACAGGATCATATTTCTGGACATCATTCTGTAGCACTCTGTCTGTACTAATTCCACCCAGAGCAAATAGGTATCCACCTAGAAGGTAAAATTATTTTTAAGTAAATTATCATTTTTCCTTTTATCTACAACTATATTCATCAATAAAACATATATTTTAGCTATGGTCTCAGGCACATACAAGGAAATAAAGATAAGCATATATTTAAGCACTATAAAACAAAGTAGATATAAATCTGTTACAAAACACCAGCGTTGAATGTAATGAAACGCCATCTTCTGGGTAGAGCCCAGAGGCTCCCTGGAGCTATTGGACTGATATTACCTAATATTAGTATGGGACTTCAGTCATATGGAGTTGTCAAGCCTACCGGGCACCACTAGCCAGAACATGGTCACCTCAGAGAGGAGCAAGGAGCAATGGCCTATGAAACTCGTGTATGAAAGAATTCATGTCTGCCATCAACTGGGGTTGAACACCCAGAAAGGTAGGTGCCCCAAAACAGACCCCCCTCCTGGTAGAAAAATTGCAACCTAAGACCGAATAGAGGCTAGAAACTTCCCCAAGGAAAACAGCTAACAAGCAACACGTCATCACACAGTGTGCCGACCTCCCCTCCCACACCCTACAGGGAGGGAAGAAGGGGAAGAGGGGGGGGGGGGTCCCGGCCCACTGAGCCAGCAGCCGGACCATCAGGTTCATGACTGAAAACCGAAACAAAAACCGAGGGAGGGGGGGAGGGGGGGGGAGAGGGAGCCAGGTAGCCTCCGGGACTTTACCCAGAAAATGGCGTTTCATTATATTTAATGCTGGTTATCTGTGCGGAAGCCCCGTAAGCTCCCTGCAGCTAACTACCTAAAGAGCAGGAAAACAGGGACTTACTCAGGAGGCAGTTGCATAGCATAACTCATAACAAAAACAAGACAACTGGCTGCAACCACCAACTCAAGGCGACACAAGACCACTGAGGGCCCGGCACATTAACAAGATAACAAGATTCACTTAATAATTTTTAGTGATAGGCCCTGATTGTTTGGGATTATGTGTGATTTGAATTAGTTAAATTATAGAGCATTAATAGATAGGCTGAGTTATGAAGGAGGAAAATTATCTGGCAGTCTTATACAGTAGAACCTCGGGTGATGGCCGCCTCAAATGGCGACCATTTTGGGTAACGAACGCCCCAATCGCCGACAATTCATCTCGTTAGGCGACCGCTCGTTTGAATAATGTCAACACCACATGGTGGGGTCGGGGACTGCTTCTCGCACATTCTCAGACACCTCCGACGATGTAAATAAATTATTTTTCTTTGTTTAAAGATGCTATTGATGCTGGGATGTTGTAAAGCATTGATTTCATTTTTTTTTCATTTTTTTTTATAAGAAACATGGAGCAGTATAACTGACAAACACCAAACGAACCTTTTGCTATACAAAAAATGAAAAAAAAAATTGAACAAATTTGAAGAAAGAAAAATGCCATAAAGGTTTGTTCAGTGTATGTAAGGTAGACTGCTCCATTATTTAAAACATCGAATATCATGTTGATGATAGTGGTGGTAGAACGAATTATTTCTATTTACATTCTTTTCAATCGGGACTTTCATTTTGAATGACTTCGGTTTCACATAACGACCATGGCGCCGGAACGGATTAAAGTCGTTATTCGAGGTTCCACTGTGCTTATATTCAAGAGGGCTTGAGACCTCAGCTTGGAAAATGGCAGTCCCGTTTTCCTGCCAGACATAGGAACATCTTGATGCTCACAGAACTGGTATACTCTGTGATAATTGAATGTTAGCGTAATGTAAAGCTAAATGTTAGTTATACTTAGAACTGATTAGTAGCAAGTAAATATTTGTATTGAAGAATAAGTAATGTTACTGTACGATCAGTTTAATGATTCAGACAGTGGCCACATTGTGTTGAAGAAGCTCTTCTCGACTCAACTGAGCTACAGTGCAGACATAAGTGCTGTGGGCTCTCCTTTCTTTCCTCCTTCGTTCTCCTTTCTCCTTATTCTTTAAATAACAAGTATCAATATATTTGTTACCGTGCCATTAGTTGTTCTAAGTGTATTTGTTCTGTGTTCACTAAGTCAGTGTTTGAGCCCCAGTGTTTACCTCTCTGGGATAGCCTAGGGACCACGTGTTGATGTTATTAAGTGTTGTGTTCTGTCCCTTGGGGAACGTAGACTTTACCTCTAGTTTGCTGATTGTAACCCTCGTCTCTGGCGTATGTGGATTCAGGGAAATAAAGTAAGATTGAGGGGGTAAGGTATTGTTGAACTTGGGGGGGGGGGATTAGGATTAATAAATTATATATTAAGGTTTTAACCTGGAGTTTCCATTGCCCTTGCTGTAGTGGAGTAAGTTATCTCTTTCTAGACGTCAGACCATATATGGATATTTATACTTGTCTGGGAACTGTTTTTACCTGGGGGGCCAAGCCTTACCTAACCCCACTGATTGGAACTCCCTTACATTGATATTAACCAAACAGAGCAAGCACTCGTTTATAACACAACCAAGCATTAATAACCCAAAGACCCCTCCAGAAACCCTATGTCTCGTTCTTCGCCAGAAAAAAAGGAAACAGCTGCAACCAAAGAAACCGACCACGAGGACCGAAAGAGTAGAAACCTCTGCGCCTGAGGAGAGATGAAGCTCACCGATCCGACCCCCAGAGGTCAATGCCAACAGAAACGAAGCCTTCTGAAAGCAATCCTGAACCAAAGGGGTCACGACAAACCAAAGAGAAGAGAGAAAAGAGAGCACCCAGTCCAAGAACCAGGAGGGCTCAGGCAGTGCATGAGCAGGCCAGAGGCGAAACAAAGCACGAGAAAGATTACGGAATGGGATGGAAGTGACATCCACCCCGAATGCAAGCTGGAGTGGTTCCGCCAGTGCTGCAAGATAAGAGGCGACAGTATTAGGCATAAGATGACTGTCCTGAAGGAGCCAAGAAAGAAAGGACAAAAACAACCCGAACAGAAACAGAAGACAACCTATGAAGTGAGAGGAAATGGTGAAAAGAACGCCAAGAGACTTCATACTGTGGCCGAGACGAACACCGCAGGTGGGATACCATCGATGAAGCCACCTGATCACCAAACAAGTAGTGATACACCCGCATCAAAAAGACCAGAAGCGAAGAGAGGAGGAGTAGATTGTACTACACTGGCCCGATCTGCTAGAAAAGGCAGAGCCCCGCAAAACGCCCAGGGTTCAGACACCGAGCAAGCAGCGCCTAAAACCAAGGCTGGGCCGGCCACCATGGGGCCACAAGGATGATTTTCCAGCGGTAAGACACCAAATGAACCAGAATCCGAAGCAACAGCTGGACTGGGGGAAAGGAGATACAGGTAAGCCCACCTCGACCTGTCCTGCCAAAAAGCGTCCACCGCGATGGCTCCGCAGTTGGAGAAGGGTGCCAAATATATCAAGAGATGCCGGGACAATGCCGCCGCGAAAGGTCCACCTCTGGGAGCTCAAATGTCCGGCAGAGCCAACTGAAGGAGTCGGCGTTGACCATCTATTCCGCGGACAGGGAAAGGAACTGCGACAGGCCGTCCGCGAGGACATTAGACACTTCCCGGAAGTGAACCGCACGGAGAGCTAAGCCCCAAGAATCCAGCAGACTTGTCACCCGAAGCCACCAGCCCCAAAGAGGCAAGGACAGATGAGAATCCCCACGGTTCAGACAATGAACCACCGGAGCGCAGTCTGAATGGAGCCTAATCGTAGAGCCGAGCGACCTGAACCCTCTTCAGTGAAATCGAACGCCCCAAACTCTTGCACCGTACTGTGAGCCTGACGGAAAGATGGAGCCCACCACCCATGGCCAGCCTGATGAGGACTGGTCACAAAGTCCCAGAAGAGACGAGGCGTCTGTGAACACATTGAGCGAGGGCTCGGGAAGGCGCGAAGGCACTGAACCTAAAAAAAAAAGCAAAGAGGAAAGTAGTGCTGCAGCAACCAACACTAAGCCCACTGGGGTCGAACCCAGTGGTTGCAAGAGAGGCGGAAGGGACATCCCCGAAGGTAAACTAGCACTGCGAATTTCAAACTCCCACACAACTGCTCGAGCAACTGCAGAGCGATCCAGGCTCCCCCCCCCCCCCCACAGGAACAGCTGAAGATGGGACTACAGCCACAGCAGGAGGGAGAGACACGGAAATGGTCCAAGAGTCCCCACACAAGGACCGACCATGTTTGAACCTGGAACAGAACCAGATGTCCCATCTGGTTCCTCCAGTTCACCAGAAACCCGAACCCGGCGAGCTGGGAAAGAACCACACCCCTGGCGAACAAGCAAGCAGACCGGCTGGAGCCCACACAAACCAGTCGTCAAGATAGGCCAGAACCTGAACCCCTGGCAGACACAGACGGGTCACCACGACCCAGGTAAGACATGGAAAACACGATGTGCCAGATTAAAGCCAAAAGGAAGGCAACAAATGCTGTAAGCACACCGCTCCACGATGAAATCTAACCATTCCCTGAACCCTGGATGAATCGCAACATGCCAATACGTGTCCTGGAGGTCCAGACACCATCCAACACTCTGGCTCCAAAAGAAATTGAACCTGGGACAGAGTAGCCATCCGAAAAGAGGAGCGAGGAATCCAGGAGTTCAGATGGGACAAGTTCAGAATGAATCGAAGATCCGCACAGTCCCTTTTTTGGTACTGAAAACAGGCAGGGTAACCACCTTAGGGACGAGATCATTTCGATCACGACCAAGCACACCCTCTCCAAGATGATCTAATGGAGCAAAGGGGAAGAGGCCTGCCCCACCAGCCCCGAACCCCCTGAAGGAGGAGGAGGAGGAGCTGCTTAATGCCACTGCAGGCCGGAGAATACGACCCAAAAAGCACATGCATTGTGGGACCAAGCGTGGGCAAACAGAGCCAGCCCCTCCCCCCCCAGTGCCCCCTCAGAGAGGCACAGGGAGCAATGGCCTATAGAAACCCCCCATGTGTTTGGGAGCATTCCATGTCTGCCATTGACTGGGGTTAGGCCCCAGAAAAGATAGGCATAACAAAACAGACCCCACTTGGTAAGAAATTGAACCAAAGACCAAACAGAGAGGCAGAACTACCCAAAACTTAAATTAACAAGCAAACGTTATACACCCCCACCACACTGCTTGTCCGCGCAGCCCTCTCCTCTCTGGTAGGGGGAAGGGAAGGCCCCGGACCCCCCGTGCTGGCTACTCACACCATCAGTTCGTAAGCTGATGCATTCTGGGGAGGTCGTCAACTCTGGCCTCGATTTCTTGGCAGATTTTGTGCCTTTGTGGTGTTTCCTGCTTCTTGTGGTGTGGTACCCAGGAGTAACTACAATGTACTAGGGCTGTATGCACTTACCTTCCCTAGGCACCCTGTAAGTACTATCCTTCCATAGAATCTTTGGGATTCCATTTCCATAGGGGTTTATGCTGTTCGGCATTTACCTCGTCCCTTGGGGCCAGCTGGGATTTTGTGACCTTTGTTTGGCCTTGGGTAGGAAGTGGTGTTGTTGCTAGTTGGGGCACAAGGTACTGCGCTGCTCGCTTACCTATGCGGCGGCCGTGTTCCTGTCCTTCTGGTGGGGTTGTACTTTTGCAGAGATTTTCTTTAATTTTTGTTTTTCTTGCCAGGAGGGGATTTGTTTTGTTTGGCAATTAGTCCACATAGGGGTATATTGGTGGCCCTCCTCCTGGCCCCCTTGCTTGTACACATCACAGGGGTTCAGTTATTAGCTCGTCCCCCTTTGTTAGCATTTGGGTTCAACCGGCTAACAGTACCTTGCCTGGGCTTCCCGTAGAAGACATTCCTACATGCCCTGGAAAACCCTGTTGGGGCTTGGTTGAGCGATGGACATGTCTTCCGAGTTCCACCTTGCCTTGTGTGAATTTAAAGGTTGTTCTGTACCCTTGTCTCAGGGTGTCACCTGTTTTGCCTCCGTCTTCTGCCTGTTGGGTCAACGACACCTTCGACCCGGAGTCTTGCGAGACATATTCTCTGTTCGTGCTCCAGTTTACCCATTCTATTGTCACTGAGGTTTGGGTTCAGGAGGCATCCACATTGCATGGCCCGGTTTATGTTGCTGGAACGCACTAGGTTGGTTGCCCTCTCAGATGCAGCAGGGCTGCCTCGTTTTGGTTATAAGGACCCAGACTTGGAGGCGTTTGTCGCTTCGACTTTGGTTCCATTGGCTTGAGACCTCAGCTTGGAAAATGGCAGTCCTGTTCTGATGCCAGACGTTGGAACATGTTGAATGCTCGGTTTATGTTGCTGGAATGCCCCGTTTCAGGCTAAGTACAATACACCACACAAGAAAGGAGAGCTTTTCCAAAGTTGAACACAGCAAAGCAGAGATGTAAACAATCTGGACAATACCACAGTGTCTGGAAGAAGAGAGAAAAAAGCCAACAGAGAAACAATTCCTAGAAGTGAACACAGCTTAACAAATCACAGAAAACCTCTACTGGGAGGTCCAAATCCTGGAACCAAACAGGAAAGCAAGAGCAAACTTTAAGGACCAGGACCATGTCTAAAGAGAGGGGACAAAGGTAAGAGGGACCCTGACATGATGTCATCAAACCCCTTAATATAGGCAAGGTACGTGCACCCAGTGCCCACAAAACAGCAAGGATTTCCTGGCAAACAAAGGAGACACCTCCTGTCCAGTGGTGACAAAAACAAACCTGGCAGAAAACAGACATGTCTCACCCACAGAAACAGGAAAAAGACTTACTACAATAAATTGGGGACTAGAAACTGCAGCAAAACAAAGTCAGAAGACTCACCTCAGAAAGAGACGGGCACAGACCAACCCCCACAAAAGTGATAAGACAAGGCAAATTTAGGAGAAAGGAGACTGGACAGGAATGTGCAAGGAAAATGGAACATCAATCCAGAGAAAAGGGAGTCACATGGATGGGGAACCTCACATCTCCAGAGAACAAATTGAATTGCAAGGTTAACAGAAAAAGAAGCCTAGACAGATACCCACTGCCTCCACAGGGGAAGAAGGAATGAGTCCTAATATGGAACCAGACCAATAACAAGACAAGGAAAATCTGGAATGCCCACCGAAAGAGCATCCAACACTCCCACGGAAGGAAGAAGCAGAAATCTTCCACTAAGGAAAGGGGCCTGAAGGCATAAAAAATGATCTCATGTCTCCAGACAATATCCCATGAGGAACACAACCCCAATGCCAGCCTCCAGCCCTGGAGCACATGTGCCCACATGGTACCACCAAGGCTGACCAAAGGCTGCAAGCAACAGGGAACTCCAGAAAGATCAATATGTTGGGATATGGTGGGGAAGGGGCTATATATTTTAATTATATCCCACAACAAATATGATTTGATTTGCACAAAATAATTGTCAAATGCTAGGCAATGAATTTATTATTACTCATTTTTAAAACAATGATTTAAGGCTGAAATTATCAGGCTAACTTAAATCTAAGTAGAGTGCTGTATTATATATAAGCAAGTCTGTTAAGTATTTGTACATTTAATAAGGTTTGGACTATTAACTGAGATAATGTAATTCATCTACAAAGTCTCACCTTCAACAACAAGTGCTGGCTTTATCCTTGGGAAGCACATTGGTGGCAATCGGACATGAGCTCCTGCGTGTTTTCCCGAGCCGAGAATATCCACCAAGTAAATATTAGTGTTACCATCACAACATGCAAGTACTGTCTTCATTCCTCTCTCTCTAATGGATCGAATTCTCCGTGTCTTTTTAAGAGCATCTAATACCCTTGATGCTCCAGGAGAGTCCCAAGGAGGATTACCGGCTCGAATATCTTGTAAAGCTCGTTGAAATTTTGGATCATACTTCAAATCTGAAGACTCTCGTAAGCAACTAGTAACCAGAGATCTGCAAAATATCACTTAATGTATTATGATTTGTCAGGATAATTCAGTGCTGTATTAGCAAAAGAATTTCAAGTTAACTTTTTTAGCCATTTTCACTGACAGAAAATGTCACTAAATTATACAGTACAGCACTTGTGAAATATGTTAATATTAATTATATTAGTATCGGTGGAATTAGCCTATTTTTTACTCGTGCTTTTTGATGGTATGGTGCTCTTACCTAAAACCAAATGAACCCTGTTCCGGCAGTTTCTGTGGTCATGGATACACGAGATTCAATGGTCATAAGGTCAAAAGGTTCAGTGGTTACATTTATTAAACCAAGGTGGTTACACAGTCGTTTCTGTGGTCGCAATTATACTGAGGTTCACAATTATACAAGTTTCTGGGGTCATAATTACATGAGTTTTAAGTGTCATTACTATATGAGGGTCAACAAAGTGGAATAATGTTCAATAGTTGAGCTGAGACCAGCTGGTGACAACTGAGCTGGCCTCGGTGGCCAATAATTTAAGTAAAATTTATTTAAATTTTGTAACATTAAATGAAAATACTACTTTTTATGGGATAAATAATAAATGAATTAAACTAACAGTAAAATTCTGATATTACTGTGAACAATATATCTAAATGCAGATGATGAGTCACAATAATATGGCTGAAGATATGATGACCAAACCACACATCAGAAGATGAAGAAACGACGACATTTTGGTCCATCCTGAACCATTATCAAGTGGCGAGTTGATAATGGTCCAGGACGGATACACACGACTTGATAATGGTTCACGATGGACCGAAACATCATTGTTTCTTCATCTTCTGAGGTGTGGTTTGGTCATCAATTTATCTGAAATTTTCAAAGCCATTAACATTAAAAGAGTAAAAGGTACTATACATTTCATGACTTACTCAACATCCGGAGTCTCAGCTAAGTTGGAATTGAGCCATACTACAAGAGCAGTAAGTATATCCACTTCTGATTTGACTGTTAGTCCATCCTGTGACAAGAGGTCTTTCAAGCGCTCCTCACTCAGATTGCGAAATTCATCAGTTCGTACAATTTGCCTGAAATGTAAAAAACCAGCGTTGAATGTAATGAAACGCCATTTTCTGGGTGAGACCTGGAGGCTCCCCAGAGCTTTACCGGCTGATATGCTAATGTCAGACTTTGGCATCAGTCATGTGTATGGAGTTCTAGGGCCTACCGGGGACCACGAGCCAGAACCTGGCCCCCTCAGAGAGGCAAGGGGAGCAATGGCCTATAGAAACCCCCGTGTGGTTGAAAGCATTCTATGTCTGCCATCGACCGGGTCAAGCATCCAGAAAGGTAAGCATTCCAAAACAAACCCCTATTCTGGTGAAAATTGCTACCTAAGCCGAACTAGTGAATAGAACTCTTCAACAGAAAACACGGAAACTAGTATGACGTCATACGTCACCGCGCCGCTGTCTGCGCAGCTCCCCCCTCCCCGGGAGGGGGAAGGGGGAGCCCCAGACCTCCCACGCCGGCTATCCACCCATCAGTTCTGAGGCTGGATGTCAAAACACGCGAAAAACGCCGACCGGAGGGAGGGAGGGTTGCCGGGGAGCCTCCGGGTCTCACCCAGAAAATGGCGTTTCATTACATTCAACGCTGGTTTTCTGGGGGGAGCCCCGTCGGCTCCCCGGAGCTAACTACCCACAGAGGAAGGTCAAAGGGACAAAACCGGGAGGCGGACACCACGCACCCCCCAAGGAGGCGAGACAACCGGCAGCAAACGCCAACCCAAGGCGCCACAGCCCCGAAAATCCCGGGAACAACACGAGAACCACGAGCAGCAAGGCCCCTGCACGAACACCAAATATCCATGCCCGAAAGACTGCAAGGCCACGTCGCCCAGACGGCAGCGAGAGCAGCGAAGCCACGAACGCCACAGGCATGAGGGAAGAACACAGGCAGCTTAGCCGCAAGAACACGGCTGACCACCCGGGACACCATCACCCGCGAACCGGGAAGAACAGAACCGGATCAACGCAAAACGCGCTCCGGACCCAAACGCCGTGGCACGCAAACAACAGCAGAGGGCCGCCACTGAACACAAAAACGACACACCCCCGGCCCGACCAACAAAGCACCAACAAACCCTGGACCCCTCCAGAATGCAGCAGCCCCACCCCGCGCCAGAAAAGATGGAGACTGCTGCCATCAAACAACCAAAACGCTAAAACCGAAGGAGCAAGAAAACACAGCGAACCGACCCCCAGAGGCAAAGGCCCAAAGGAAAGAGCCGACGAAAAAACACACCGGAACCGAAAGGGCACTACCAACCGAGGAGAAGACAGAGCACGCTGACCAGAGACCAGGATGGTGCAAGCGGCGCACGAACAGGCCGGAGCTGAAATGACGCACAAGACAGCTGACTAACGGTGCAGAAGCAACACCAAGACCGAAAGCAAGCTGAAGCGGCTCCGCCTGCGCCGCACGAAAAGAGGCGACAGTATGTGGCAAGACGACGGCCCCCAACCCCCACTAGAAAACCAAGCCGAGAGTAAACCAAGCCAACAAGAAGGACCCACCGAAGAAGGGACAGGAAAAGGAAGGACCGCCAAAATACCCCATACTGCCGCCAAGAAAGCACGCAGGTGGGACACCTACCACGAAGCCACCCGACCACCAACCGGAGGCGAGACCACGAGGCAGAACATAAGCAGCCCCGACAAGGCCCCCCCGAGCCCAGGAAAAAGGCGGAGCCGCGAGAAGATCTCGGGCGCGACCACCGAAACCCAGGCGGCACAAGGAGATGGAACGTCTGCCGAACAGAAAAACTCCGAAGCATGCAAGCCCGCCAGGAGTTCAGAAACGACGGGTCCGACGCGAGACATCGCAAGAACCCCCCAAAAAAAATAAAACAACAACAACCGGCAGGGCAAGCTAGGAAAACCAAAGAAGGCGGAAGGGTCGCCGCCAGAACAGGACCCGAACCAAGGGGCACGAACAACTGCAACAGACCGAGACAAAGAAGCACATCACAGGACACAGGCTGACCAACGCCTAAGAACACACGCAGAACATTCCTGCTGCAGAAGAGGCAGGAAGAAAGAGCAGAAGCACAAAAAAAAAAAAAACCAGGAGAACAACCAGGGGTGGACAATCAGGCAGGGACAAAAACCCCACGCAATCCCCAGGCACAAAACGGCAGCAAAGCGCCACTCCACAACCGGACACAGGAACAAGGACACGCCACCGTGAAACACGGTACCAATGCTCACGTGCAGCAGCAGCAGCAACAGGCACCACTGCAACATGCAACATGTAAATAGCAACTCCCCCCTGCAAAGGCAGAGAACGGAGCAGGCAGACCCCAGACAGGGCCAACGGAGACACGACAAAACCCTGCAGGCCCAGAAACCTGCACCAGGCGACCGACGGCGGAGAAATCCCGCTCGATACCTGCTGGATGAGGTACTGGGAGCTCTTTTACACCTCAAGCCCGGCCCAAGGTCAGGCCAGACCGGCCAGAAGATGGCCCACCAGGCAGCTGCTAGGAGCAGTCCACCGGCCCACATACCCCCACAACCAGGACGGGCCGGAACTGCCATACGAAAACAGGCCAGTGCGCCCTGGAAGTCCACGGACGAACCAGCAAGAAGGCTATGCTCGCAAGTAGGTCGTGTAACAAGCACAGACCACTGATAGTAATACAGTGTTCCCCAAAAGTGCCAATAGCACCACTGCACTCCACTGGTACTATCCCGCAAGTTCTACCAGATAGGCGGGACCCAAGAGCCAGAGCTCAAATCCTGCAAGCACAGCCAGGAGCCTCACCAGGTGAGTACAGAACCAACCCTACAACCCCCACACCTCACAACATTAAAAAAGGAGGGTCCCCTGAACGACTCCAGCATGGGTTGGACATGCACATGAGGGGGACAGGAAGGGGTGATAAAGGGACAGTCACTGGTGTGCGAACGGTCTCAGTCGTACAAAATTATACCTAAATAAAGACAGGTATATGAACACCGCCGCATCCAGCGCCCGGCCAAAAGACGCCAGACCGCAGAAACTCACCTGGCGAATGGTGGCTCGAACTTGACACGACTCAACCGTGCCCAGAAGAACTTGGGAGCACCGCCAGGTGAAGACGCCAGAGCCGGACCCGCAGGAGAACAGGGAGAGGCGAAGGAGGCGGTCCACACCCCTGACACAGAAAACCGCGGTGTCCTCCCCACAACTGGGAACCAGGACACCCCTGGCGCAAAGGGGCACATACCGCAGCCAGGGAGAAGAACGAGAGGCGAAGCACTGTAGCAAAAAAGGGCGCAAAACCCCAGCACTGAACCATCGCCCAGACCAAAACAAACTCCACGGCGCATGCGCATAACACGCTGGCCGAACCGCACACCCTCCCTGCGGGAAGGCGCCAGCCAGGACTATTGCACGAGAAAAAGAGCCAAAAGAGGAAGCAGGAACAATAAAACCGGCCAAAGAAGCAAAGAGCCCAAAAAAAAAGGGAACCCAAACTGGCGACAAGTAGCCCAAACGGGCGACAAGTAGCCCAAACGGCCGACAAGTAGCCCAACCGGGCGACAAGTAGCCCAACAGGGCGACAAGTAGCCCAACAGGGCGACAAGTAGCCCAACAGGGCGACAAGTACTAGGAGCCGACAGACGTTCCAATAATGCGGGAAGTAGCGAAAAACCTTCCCGTACCCTCGAGAACACAGAAGCCAACACTAGTCCCGAAGGCACACGAAGGCGCAGGCGCACCCGAGATCAAAAGTCACGCAGAACCCCATCGAACGGGGAAACATGACAAAAACACCGTCCCAAAAAGCGGGGGAGGAAACATCCACCCACAGGACGGAACCAACCGACTCAAAGGCCAAGGAAACGAGCCCGGGGAGGGGCCGACGTCCAACAGCACGTACGGCGAGTGGGGAGGAAAGACCCCACTCCGCGTAACCACAAGCCCCGCCTAGAGGGGGATAAAACCCCCCACGGGGTCTAACGGGGCCAAGGCCCCCCCAAGTCAGCCCCTCCCCAGCCCCGGGAACCTACACGACAGGCCCCGGGGCCGAGCCGTTCCCCCAAAGCCCCGGCCGTACCAGAAAACCGGGGCAGCCGTGAAAACACTAAGGAAGGGAGCCCACTGGCAGACTCATACAACACGGCTGGAGGAACAGGCCCAAATGCCCCCGTCACTACCCCGGAAGGGGAATTCCCCGAGACTGCCCGAGTCTCAACACCACCAAACACCCCGCCCGAACCTACAGACGGTAAGGAACCGGATGCAGGCAGGAAGGGTGAACCAGGGGAAAGACAAGGGGGCGTGGATGGAACCGAAGCAACCAACACCCCCAAGTCCCAAAACGAAATACAACGGGGCAGCCCCGGGGCTCCCGGGGAGGAAACCACGAGAACGTTGCCACCACCAAGGCTCAAGTGCAACGCCCCTGCTGCCCGCACCCGCTTTGTTAGCACAACTGGGTAACCGAGCCACAACGAGCAACCAAACTCGCAGGACACCGGGTCGAAGGTGTCACCGACCCCACAGGCAGCAGACGGAGGCAAAACAGAGTCACCCAGAGACAAAAGGTGAGAGCAACCCTCAAACTCGCTGGAAGCGAGGGGGGGGCTCTGGGGTCACATCCATCGGACCCGCGCGCCCCCAGGGGTTTCCCAGGGTCCCGAGCGTTTACTTTAAGAGGACTCGCGCTCAGGTAATCCCAGGCAGGGTACTGCTAACCGGCACCCAAGCTACCAAACAACTTTCTAAGAGCTGAACCCCCGGGACGTGTACACTCACGGGGACCTAGCAGGGGGTACCACCAGAAATACTCAGAACACAAGGGACACAAGGGGCAAGAAAGAAGGCAGACCCCCCCACCAGGTATATAAACAAAAGAAAAAGAAAACCCCGCAAGAGGACAGCGTACCCAAGCGGAACAGAGCCGGCCGCTATGATTGGTAAAGACAAGCTGCACAGTACCCCGCGCCCCACCAGTGCAAACACTGCCCCTTACTCTAAGGCGAACAAGGGAGACAGAACACCCGAGCACACAAAGAGCGGCCGAAAACCAAGCGGTAAACGGCCAAGCAGGGGCAGGACCCAAGGAACTTGTGGAAGGTGGCCCCAAGCCCCAAGGGCAGTACTTACAGGGCACCTAGGGAAGGGAACCCTAGGCGCATGCAGCCCGAGTACTGAAGAATCACACCCGGCTCACGCACCACCTAGAAAACAGACACCACACCCTAGGTACAGTGCTGAAACAACCACTGGAGCCGGAGCACATAACCATTGCCTATAGCATCAGCCGAAGAACTGATGGGTGGATAGCCGGCGTGGGAGGTCTGGGGCTCCCCCTTCCCCCTCCCGGGGAGGGGGGAGCTGCGCAGACAGCGGCGCGGTGACGTATGACGTCATACTAGTTTCCGTGTTTTCTGTTGAAGAGTTCTATTCACTAGTTCGGCTTAGGTAGCAATTTTCACCAGAATAGGGGTTTGTTTTGGAATGCTTACCTTTCTGGATGCTTGACCCGGTCGATGGCAGACATAGAATGCTTCCAACCACACGGGGGTTTCTATAGGCCATTGCTCCCCTTGCCTCTCTGAGGGGGCCAGGTTCTGGCTCGTGGTCCCCGGTAGGCCCTAGAACTCCATACACATGACTGATGCCAAAGTCTGACATTAGCATATCAGCCGGTAAAGCTCCGGGGAGCCGACGGGGCTCCCCCCAGAAAAAACCAGCGTTGAATGTAATGAACACCATTTTCTGGGTGAGACCCAGTGGATCCCTTAGGGCTATCCAGGCTGATATGAATGTATTAGACCCCTGGCATCAGTCAAAGAGAATAGGGTTCTACCTACCAGGGACCACGAGCAAGAACCTGGCCCCCTCAGAGAAGCGTAAGGAGCAATGGCCTATAGAAACCCCCGTGAGGTTGGAAGCATTCTATGTTCTGCCATCGACTGGGTCAGACACCCAAAAAGGTAGGCGCCCCAAAACAAACCCTACCTGGTTAAAAAAAAAACAGTGTTGAATGTAATGAAACCCCATTTTCTGGGTGAGACCCAGAGGCTCCCGGAGCTATACTGGGCTGATGTGTATATATTTTAGACAGTGGCAACAGTCAATCGAAGGAGTTCTATGCCTACCGGGGACCAGAGCCAGAACCTGGCCCCCTCAAGAGAGGCCCGAGGAGCAATGGCCTAAAGACACCCCCCCTTCATGTAATTGGAAGTAGTCTTTGCCTGCCATCTACCAGGTCAGGCACCTAGAAAGGTAGGAATCTCAAAACAAACTACTGCTGGTCAAAAATTGCAAACCAAAAGCTGAACTAGCAAACAGAACTCCCCAATTAAAAACAAGGAAACAAACATGACGTCACCACAACCGCCGCGCATCCATCTGTGCAACCCCCCCCCCCCCCTCCCCGGGAGGAAAACGAGTGGGTCACAGACCTCCAAGTTGGCAACTCTCCTCAGTTCAGAGGCTGAGTATCAAAAACGTGAAAAAATGCCGACCAGTGGGAGGGAGGGATGCTGGGGAGCCTCCGGGTCTCACCCAGAAAATGGCGTTTCATTACATTTAACGCTGGTTTTCTGTGGAGAGCCCCTTCGGCTCCCCGGAGCTACCTAACCAAAGATAAGAGGAAAAGGGACTCACCTGGGAGGCGGTCGTCACTCGCTCTTTAACTTGACAACAGGCCGCAACCTGCGACCCAAGGCTATACACACCCGAGAAGGACTAGGAACATTAACATGGTAACGTGCAGCCAGGACCCTGTTTGACCTCCAGTAGCCCCATGCCCAAAAGATATGCCAGGACATTACCAAAACAGCAGCCGAATGCCGAACTTACGAACGGCGTGGGCATGGGGAAAGACCGCAGGTTGGCTGGACCGAATAATCCTGTGGACAACCTGGGAAATCCGCGCCCTGAAATAGGGAAGAAAGGGAAACTGGGTCAACCCAAAGCACATCCTCTGCCACAGAGGCCGACGAATCCAAACCCAACCCGGCGGGTAGACCAGCATCGCGAAGTTCAGGCTCCTGCACAGACCCTCGAGCAACCGCCGGGTGACCCGGGACTCCCCAGAAACAGGCACATGTGGGACCGCAGCCGCAGAAGAGACTCTGGAGGAAGAGACTCTGGAGGAAGAGACAAGGAAGCGGTCCGAGAGTCCCACACAAGGCCCAGCCAGGTCCGAACCTGGCAGGGAACCAGATGGGGCTTCCTCCAGACACCAAGAACCCGAACCAGGTGAGCTGAGAAAGAACCAGATCCCTGGCTAGCAGACAGGCGGACCGGCTGGGAGCCCAAACCAGCCAGTTGTCGAGGTAGACCAACACCCGAACACCTAACAGACGCAGACGGGTCACCACGACCCGTGTGAGGAGCGTGAAAACGTGAGGTGCCAGGTTCAAACCGAACGGAAAACAATGAAAGCGGCAAGCACGAAGCCCCACAACAAAACCGAGCCAGTCCCTGAACCCCGGATGAATCAGGACGTGCCAATAAGCTTCCCGGAGTTCCAGGGACACCATCCAAGCGCCCGTTGGAGCCGAACCTGGGACAGCGTGGTCATCCGAAAGGAGGGGCAATGAACCCAGGAGTTCAGACGGGACAAGTCCAGACTGAACTTCAGGTCCGCACAGTCCCATTTCGGCACTGGGAACAGACGGGAAACTCATCTGAAGGACATCATTGTTTCGACCATGCCCAAGTGCACCCAGTCCAAGATCCCCTGCGCTCTACAGAGCACAGGGGAAGAGGCCTGCCCCGCCAGCCCCGAAGCCCCGGAAGGAGGAGGGGCCACCCAACGTCACCGCAGGCCGAGGAAAAAACCCGAAATGCCCACAAATCATAGCACCAGGTGTGAGCGAACAGCGCAAGCCTCTCCCCCATCGCCCCCGTCAAAGGGACAAACCGCGAAAAGTCCGGCGCCCCTTACGAGACTCCAAACCTCGCACAAAGCGAACACCCCGCCGACCAGATGAAGGTGGGTCTGAAGGCGGATCTGAAGGCGAGTCTGAAGGCGGGTCTGAAGGCAAGTCCGAAGGCGGGGCCAGACCCGAAACTGGCACCAGCGGCCTACCTCGACGAGAGGAACCCCGACCGAGCTCTGGCACGACCCCTCCAGGAAAGCCCCTCCCCCCCCCTTCCCCGGGATCTCCAGAGAACCAACAAGTCAGACGTAGGATGACAACTAGCCGAAGCAGCCTGCAAATACTGTGCCACGGCAGAATCCGCAAAAAAAAAAAAAAAAAACACATCTTAAGAGCTAGGGCTCAGGTTGATTCCAGAGAGGAGGCAAGCACCGCCTGCCGACAAAGGAGTAGGGAAGCATAAAACAGCGAAACCATCCTGCAGGATCGGCACAAAGAGCTTCAACAAGGCAGCCAACGAGCGAGCCGCCGAGCCCAACTCACCAGACCCAGGAACAGCCCCAAGCATCCCCACATCCTCCTCAAGCCAGTCCGAAGACAGCTCCAAGAGGGAAAAGAAACGCAAGGCTGAAGCCAGGGAAAAGAAACGCAAGGCTGAAGCCAGGGAAAAGAAACGCAAGGCTGAAGCCAAGAGGCCATGGGTGCGCAAGTCCTCAGCAACTTGCACAGTCAAAAGGGAGGGAACCTGCATACATGGAGCTGCACGACACCAACATCCTGGGGAAGGGCAGGGCCAAACAAGCACTCATTGAGGTGCTCAAGGTCACCCCCCAGAAAAACCTGAACCATCGTCGAAGCCTCGAGCCACTCAAACGTGCGGGAACAACAGAAGGAATGCCAAGCCTCCAAAGCAAAGACATGACAGTCCGCCAGCCAAAACGACTCCGGAACCTCGTAACGGACCCAGAAAAGGAATGACGTCCCAAACCTGAAAGAAGATGGATCCATAATAGAGGCATAATGCGGGTCACGCAGGAAGTAAGCCGCAAGGGCCGCCTGCACCGCAGATAGTTGGATGCGGAAAGCTGAAAACCTCCAGAAAGACGGAACCGACGCACCCGGGGAAAAACGGAACTAAACTCGGGGAGGGGCAGACACCAAATCCAATTCGTACGCAGGGGAGGGGAGGGGCAGACACCAAATCCAATTCGTACGCAGGGGAGGGGAGGGGCAGACACCAAATCCAATTCGTACGCAGGGGAGGGGAGGAAAGAGAACCCCCACTCCTTGTAACAGTAAGCCCCCACTCAGAAGACAGAAAAACCCAGGTGGGGTACAATGGGGCCCAAGGCCCCCAAGTCTGCCCCTCCCCTGCCCCAGGATCCTCCACCGCAGGACCCAGGGCCGATTCATCCCCCAAAGCCCTGGCCTCAAAAGAAAAGCCCAGTGCAGAAATGTAAGCCAAACGGAAGGGGCCCTCACTGGTCAGACCCAGAGGCTTCAGCAGGGAATCAGACTCGAATGCCTCCATCGCCACACCTGAAGGGGCATCCCCCGAGACTGTCCGAGTCTCAATACCATCTAAACCCTGCCCCAACTCCAAAACCCTCAGACGTTTCGGGGCCGGAAGCATTGGGGGGGGGGGGGCCAGAACGAACCAGAGAAGGAGGACGAGGGGGTGCGGACTGAACCAAGGCTGAAGCGACCATCACCCCCAAGTCCGGGTTCCTATAGGCAAAACGGGGCAGCCTCGGGGCATCCGGGTGAGCAATCAACCTAGTGTGTTGCAACAACTTAAAGCACACATGCAATGCCTGCGCTGCCTGTACCTGCAGAAGATTATTATTGGACAGGGTAAATTGAGTCACCAGCAAGCAACAAAACTCACAGGACTCCGGGTCAAAAGTGTCAACAATCCAACAGACAGCGTGACAGAGGCAAAAACAGTGAGAGTCACCTTGAGACAAGGGGACTGAGCAACCCTCGAACTGGCACAAAGCAAGGAGGGAATCAGTGGTCGCATTCATCGGACCCGCGCGCCCCCTGGGGTTTCCCAGGGTTCTGAGATGGAACTCACACTCAGGGAATCCCAGGCAGGGTACTGCTAACCGGCACCCAAAACTACAGAGCTATTCTCTAAAGCTGAACCTCAGGGACGTGTACACTCAGGGACAGGGACGTGTACACTCACTCATGTACATACATAAAAGGTTGATGCATAAGCTGGAGAAACAGGCAGGAGTAACTGGTAGGGCGCTCCAGTGGATAAGGGAGTACCTAAGCAATAGGAAGCAGAGTTATAGTGAGGGGTGAGACCTCAGAATGGCGTGAAGTCACCAGTGGAGTCCCACAGGGCTCTGTGCTTGGACCTATCCTGTTTCTGATATACGTAAATGATCTCCCAGAGGGTATAGACTCATTCCTCTCAATGTTTGCTGACGACGCCAAAATTATGAGAAGGATTAAGACAGAGGAGGACAGCTTGAGGCTTCAAGTAGACCTGAAAAAGCTGCAGGAATGGTCGAACAAATGGATGTTAGAGTTTAACCCAAGCAAATGTAATGTAATGAAGATAGGGGTAGGAAGCAGAAGCAGGAGACCAGATACAAGGTATCACTTGGGCGATGAAATACTTCAAGAGTCAGAGAGAGAGAAAGACCTGGGGGTTGATATCACGCCAGACCTGTCCCCTGAAGCTCATATCAAGAGGATAACATCAGTAGCATATGCCAAGTTGGCTAACATAAGAACGGCCTTTAGAAACTTGTGTAAGGAATCTTTCAGAACATTATATACCACATATGTCAGACCAATCCTGGAGTATGCGGCTCCAGCATGGAGTCCATATCTAGTCAAGCATAAGACTAAACTGGAAAAGGTTCAAAGGTTTGCCACCAGACTAGTACCCGAGCTGAGAGGTATGAGCTACGAGGAGAGACTACGGGAATTGAACCTCACTTCGTTGGAAGACAGAAGAGTTAGGGGGGACATGATCATCACATTCAAGATTCTCAAGGATATCGACAGGGTTGATAAAGACAGGCTATTTAACACAAGGGGCACACGCACTAGGGGACACAGGTGGAAACTGAGTGCCCAAATGAGCCATAGAGATATTAGAAAGAGCTTTTTTAGTGCCAGAGTGGTTGACAAATGGAATGCATTAGGAAGTGATGTGGTGGAGGCTGACTCCATACACAGTTTCAAGTGTAGATATGATAGAGCCCAATAGGCTCAGGAACCTGTACACCTGTTGATTGACGATTGAGAGGCGGGACCAAAGAGCCAGAGCTTAACCCCCGCAAGCACAACTAGGTGAGTACTCACGGGGACCTAGCAGGGGGCACTACCAGAAGAGAACCGTGCTCAGGTCAGGCACAAAGGGGCAACACAAGGCAGACCCCTTAACCAGGCAAAAACAAAAAGTAAAAGAAAACCCCACAAGAGGACAACATACCTAAAAGGAACAGAGCCAGCCGCTATGAATGGTGAAAATAAGCTGCGCAGCACACTGCGCCCCTTACCAGTGCAAACTGCAATATTGGTTTTCTTGATTTGGTAAACGAAAACAATAAATGTTTATTGTCGCAATATTACTTGTTAACCCTTAACCCCTTAACTGTGTTGCCTCCAAATATGACACCCCCCCCCAGTGCGCAGGAAATAAAATCTCTGGAAATTTTTTTTTGTCTGTTTTGAAAGTGTCAAAAACCCTTCCCTGAGTATGGGTATAGTAACAGAAGGTCGAAATTGTACGTACAGGCATACCCCAGTTTAAGAGTTTAATTGGTTCCTGGAGACGCCTCGTATTCCGAAAACTCGCATTCCGAAGCTAATTTCCCCATAAGAAATAAAGGGAAATGAATTAATCCGTTCCTGACTACCCCAAAAACCCCACATCAAACTAAATTTTTATACCTAATTCATCTAAATAAACCTACAAAACTATGTTCAAGTTATTACTTACCTTGCTGTTGAATGCTGTAGGCGTATGGAAGATGGTGAGGAGGTGGAAGGAAGAGAGGAGTTACTGTTTGGAAGGGGAGTCCCCTTCCATTATCACATCAGGCAGTGAGGACTTCACTGGTATGCACACTCTGGCACATTTTGCCTGCATACCACTAGGACTTGCTTGTTTTACTAAGAATTTGTCTAATGACACTTGTTTTTCCCTACATTTTAACACTTGTCTGTAGTAAGACATCACATTATCATTTAAAAGGTCAATGCAACGGCCTGCTACAGCTTTATCTGGGTGAGTTTTTTCAACAAAACTTTGCAGTTCTTCCCATACTTCACACATTTTCTTAATCAAGAAGGGACATCCTCTACTGCCTCTACTCACAGCTATTTTCTTAGGTTGAACCTTACCAATGGCTTTCTTGAGACCCATGGCAAGATATATAATGACAACTTTTATGCTCAAATGGCCAAAAAAACGATAAAAAACTGTAAATCCTTGTGAAGAATTCAGGTGGGATAGTCACTGGACACGAGACACTGGTAAACTGAGGCGCGATCGCCATGCCACCACGCGCCAGTCGGCCTGTACACGTATCAACAAACTCGCGTCCCGAGGTAACCCTCGCCTTCCGAGACATATTTTTGGAGTAAATCCTGCTCGTCTTCCGAAAAACTCGCATACAGGGACACTCGCATTCCGAGGTACCACTGTACTTTGGCTGCTACGGGGGCCGTAAGTTCGTGCGTGACATCATCATTCCCTGGTCGCCAGTGGTGTACGCCCCCGGGGCCGGAAGGGCGCTCGGGGTAGAGTGCGCGAGTTGCCGCAAATATATTTTTGTTCATTTTCTGCTCACAGTTCAAATACATTTTATATGCTTTTCTGTGCCAATCCTATGTATAATGAACACGTACACTATATTATGGCAGTAGAACATCCATACTGTCCGAAGATACTGTGTTATGTGCATGACACATGTGTACACATATCCGGCACATATTTCCATTATATTATGCTAATTTATGTATATATACAGTCTATTTACACACTATACACTATCACACACTATATACATTCACCATGAACACACTCAGAACTCTGCGAGTGTCAGCTGCCACACCCTCACTCCTCCAACATCCAGTCTCTCCCTCACTCCTCCAATATCTTACTCGCCAACATTGCTCCTCCCACCATACTGTTATTGTTTGTATTACAATATTTACACATGTTATGCATACCTATCTACATATTTTATTCACCAGAACTATGCAAGTAAGCCGGTATTGTGTCCAAATTTTACAGTGGCCACCATACACTGCATGAGAAATCATACAGCAGCCAGCAGACGATGCTGCGATTACGTAACCTCCCTCACCAAAATAGCTCCTCCCAACATACTCCTGTTGCTGTTACTACACTATATACACACATTGTATATACCCATGTACAAATGTGTTCACCATAGCGAACCACTAAACTAGTATGATGAGCAAAACAAGAGTGGCTGCCACACAGTGAGACTACCTCGATTCTCTCCCTTGCTCCCTCACCACAATTACTCCTCCCACAATACTACGCACAGTGCTTATTGTCACCAAAATCCTGCTGTTATTACAATACTGGTCACTAAATCCTGTAAATACATAATTGACCACAAGTTTATTTTGTAAAGGAACCTAAGAAGTCGTTTGAAGATTCTTAGAGGGCCGAAATAATGCTGTGGTGCTGTGGCTAGTGTATGAACATCGTGAACAGCATTGAATCACTAATATTTGAACATTGTGCACAGTCATTATCACACTCAGGCTCTTCTGAAATACTATCATGACTAAATAATGCAAGTTATATATATATATATTTTGACATTATTAGGCGATGCTCTGGTCACAAGCTGAACAGCAGTGCTGTGAGCTCATGCTGCGTGCACCGGCCTTGGTTGCTCACTCACTACTGAGGCTCTCACACTTGGGAATGTGGACCACGATTTTTTTTAAAGATGGCGTCTGTTTACAAGAGCCCTGAGGAAGCTGATGTGAACCCCATGTAGCTGCGGGAGTTTTGAAAGAAACGTGAAAAATATAAATATCCGGAGGCGCGTAGCGCACCCCAGACGTGGGCCTGCAGGCGCGTTGTGCAGTTAAAGGGTTAATACTTACTTATATTGTTGGACCCTCTAAACTTAGACCAGCTTGGTTATTACTGGCTAAGGGAAAGCCATTTGCTTTCCTCCTCTCCCATCAGGTTACATGTCTTTAACATTTTAAACCATTCCTATTGTATTCTCATTGTTTTCTGTAGCTCGTCATTTATGTTTCTTGGTACACTACTGCCTTAACCCCAAGAGAGTAAGGCTGTGAAACAGTCACAATCATCATTTCTCCATCTCTTCTATACCAAAATCACACTCACTGAAATTTATATAAGGCAGCTCTAAACCTATTGAAATATTCAATATATATATATTATAATCCAATGCCATGCAAATTGAAGTTTAATCACATGAGATATATGTAATGGGATCTCCGTCAGTCAAAGGCGAGTGGTCCAATGCTAAATTATGCTCAAATTACTATAATACATGTTATACAACAATGATGAGCAACACTTATTTAAAAATGATCAGTTGGTCAAATGGGTGTGTGGGTGCATGGATGAGTGTGCACAGGCAGGCAAGCTTGTGGGTGGGTGTGTAGGCAAGAGTTGATATGCAACTGGTCTATTGATAAAAGCAACTGGTCTATAGTTCAATGTATGGATAAAAAGAAAACAATATAAATTTTCTTGTCATTCTACACTTTAGGTAAGATGTGTTGTGATGATATAAGCATGCAGAAAAATAAAGGAAATAAAATTATTAAGACTGTTTGTACAAGATAAGCAATAACTTGCATGACACCAACAGGTTGAGCCCACAAAGCGTTTGTGTATAATGAAATTGTTAAAATAAATAAATATACGAATACACAGTGATTATGGTTCAGTTGTAAAGAACGTCCTCCCTAGTAGTTTCTATAATATAGAAAATCCCAATGCTATGAGGATAAAAATTAATATCTAACCTATGCTTAAAGTGCTGGCAGATGAAGTCTTGAGCAAAGCGAACTAGGCGTGGACAGGAAAACTGCTGAGCAAATTGAAGTATTCCCAAGCAGTTGTCCACATCAATCCTGGCCATCAGGAACCTTATACACAATTCCTGCATAAGAGGAATGAATGAATGAATATGAATAAATAAATTAATAAATAAATAAATAAATAAACTAGCATTGAATGTAACTGAAATGCCTTTTTCTGTGTGAGACCAGGAGGCTCCCCAGAGCTAACTGGGCTGATATAACTATATTAGACCCTGCCATCAGAAGCACAAGGAGCAATGGCCTATAGAAACCCCCGTGTGGTTGGAAGCATTCTATGTCTGGCATCGACAAGGTCAGGCACCCAGAAATGTAAGCGCCCCAAAACAAACCCCTATTCTGGTTAAAATATTGCTACTGAAAGCCGAACTAGTGGACAGAACTCCCAAAATGAAACGAGCAAACGAGCATGACGTCACCACGTTGCCGTGCCACTGTCTGTGCAACCCCCTCCCCCTTCCCGGGAGGGGGGAAGGGGAAGCCCCATACCCCAGCGCTGGCTATCCACACCCCAGTTCTGAGGCTGGATGTTAACATATGCAAAAAACCATCAACCAGAGGGAGGGAAGGTTGCCGGGAAGCCTCCGGATCTCACCCAGAAAAAAGGTGTTTCATTACATTCAATGCTGGTTTTCTGGGGAATCCCCTTCGGTTCCCTGGAGCTACTTACGCAAAGACAAAACAAGAGGGACTTTCCTCGGGAGGAGGTCAGTCTCCTAAACGCGAAGTCGAGACAACTGGCTGCAACCGCCAACCTAATGCGACACAGGCCCGAGTAGGCCCAGGAAAGTTGACAAGGTAGCGAGCAGCCAGGACCCTGTTCGACCTCCAAAAACTTCGTGCCCGAATGTCAGCCCAAGACATGTTGCCGAAGACGGCAGCCATCGCCGCAAACTTACGAATGACGAATGTCATAGGCACGAGGATAGACCAAAT
>NC_091165.1:12330352-12362439 GCF_040958095.1 Procambarus clarkii
GTGTAAAATAAAAATCAAGAGTTAAATGTAATGAAACACCCTGTTCTGCTGGTCAACTCAGTAACTCCCTCTAGTTTTAGCAACTTTCACTGCTAAGCCATGGTGGAAATGCACCAGACCTCCAAAATTCACTTAAGCCTACCAGAAGCCAAGGTCAGAATATGGTTCTCTCTAAGAGGCAAGGGAAGTTTTGAAGTTGATCGACCCAAAATTGAAATAAAACCCACCAGGAATATAAATAATTCAAAACGAGCAATCGCTGGTAGGAAAATAATAACCCTGAAGAAAACAAGACAAACAATCATTGCTGCTAAGTACATGCCCAAAATGTGATGTGCCAAACTGCCATTAGATGCCAGTCCAGGTCACTCAGGATATCCCTGCCACCTCACCAAGAAAGCCAACCAGAAAGTTAGCGAGTCAAAACAAACTACAGGTACTGCTGGCTTCAAACTAGACCAATGCATTGGAACCTGCCAAAAGAACATCTCAACTATGTAAACAAGTGACTGAATTCTCTTGGAACTAGCATGAGCTTGTTTGCCCCACCTCCCTACTTATTTATGGGGAAGAGGAGGAGGGAGGAAGCTCACTGCCAGTCATTGTCCCAGCTCCCAGTTCCTGAGCCATCCGATGATAAGAAAGGAAGGGTACAACTCAAGGAACCAATGAGGCTCACCCAGAAATTGGAGTTTTATTACATTAAATTTAATTTTTTTAAATTTTTCCCCAAGGGGCGAGTTTATTGGGCAGCGCCACTCATCTTGTGAGTGGACATACCGCCATAGCAGCATGTACAACACTCCCCAATAGGAAGAAAACCCGCTGGGTTGTTTATCCTGTCACTTGTACCCAGACACAGCTGGGACTTGCTTAACTGTCTCAAGTGAACAGCTCCTCAAACAAGAAGATTAACATCTATCAACCTTTAAAAGCTTACATTATCTTGCGGGTGCAAAATGGGGGAATCTTTTAAGAACAGTATCAATATTTGACAAATAGTGTTTTCCTAACTCAAACAATGTGGGGTTTATTATTCTACACATAGTTCTGATTTCTCTCAGGTGTTCACATTCACGTAGATAGTGTTCAAGGCGGTGTCCATCACTCTCACCACAGATTCTACAACTTCGCTGATCAACTGTTGTTTCCATTCCATATCTCCATGGATATTTGTATCAAAGACGGATTCTCGCTATTACTGATTCTCTCCCTCGTCCTCCTCCTCTTCGGCCATAATGACTGGGATTGCCAGCTGCAACCATGTTGTACCATCGTACAGATTCACTGGTTTGTGCTTCTATCCTCCTTTCCTCAGTTACCTTGTCACGGTGATGTTGCCTGACAATACCTCTAATTTGTAGTAGAGTCTTGGGTATGAAGTATTCAATATGGTCTCCTTCAGCGCCTTCAGCAGCCAGCACATCTGCTCGTTCATTCCAACATAATCTAACATGGGAGGGGATCCACTGAAACTTGATAACTCTTCCCTGATGGTAAGTACTCTCACAGCACTCTTAATTTCAGCGACTATTGCAAGACTTTCTGCCCGATGAGGCAGAAAATCGATTTTATTACATTCAATGTAATAAGGCCCGATGAGGCCCGATTTTATTACATTCAATGCTGGTTTTCCGGGGAAACCTTTTTTTGGCTCCCTTAAGCTAACTATCCACATAGAAGGAAACACTTAGAAACTCACCAGGAGAGGAAGCACTGCAGAAGACAAAACGAAGATGAAACCCCCTGGCCAAGACATATGACCCAGAGCCATACAAGGGCACCAAGTCCCGGGAACATTCACCAGATACCAGGCTGCCAGAACTCTGTTCAACCTTCAAAACCCCCATGCCCTAATATCAGCCCAGAACATGTTATGAACACCGCCGACAGAGCAGCATACCTGCTTGATGGGGTTCTGGGAGTTCTACTCCACAAGCCTGGCCCGAAGCAGGCTTGACGTGTGAGAGTTTGGTCCACCAGGCTGTTGCTTGGAGTGGCTTGCAGGCCCACATATCTACCTCAGCCCAGTTGGTCCGGCACCCCTTGAAGAAAACTATCTAGTTTTCTCTTGAAGATGTCCACGGTTGTTCCATCAGTATTTCTTATGCTCACTGGGGGTATGTTGAACGACCGTGGACTTCTGATGTTTATACAGTGTTCTCTGATTGTGCCTATGGCACCCCTGCTCTTCACTGGTTTTATTCTACATTTTCTTCCATATTGTTCACTCCAGTATGTAGTTTTTTTTACTGTGTAGATTTGGGACCTGGCCCTCCAGTATTTTCCACGTATATATTATTTGATCTCTCTCTCTCGTCTCCTTTCTAGTGAGTACATTTGGAAAGCTTTGAGACGATCCCAATAATTTAGGTGCTTTATCGTATCTATGCGTGCCGTATATGTTCTCTGTATTCCCTCTATTTCAGCAATCTCTCCTACTCTGAAGGAGGAGGTGAGTACTGAGCAGTACTCAAAATGGGACAGCACATGTGATTTGAAGAGTACAACCATTGTGATGGGATCCCTGGATTTGAAAGTTCTCGTAATCCATCCTATCATTTTTCTGGCGGAGGCAAAATTTGCTTGGTTATGCTCCCTAAACGTTAGGTCGTCAAACATCGTTACAAAGCACCACTTGGTTTCCGAGCCCCTTGGGGATGAGACCTGTCGGTTATCATGTCAGTTCGTAAACGAGAAATGGAGGAAAATGGAGAAAAAACCAGCGTTGAATGTAATGAAACGCCATTTTCTGGGTGAGACCCGGAGGCTCCCGGAGCTTTACCGACTGATATGCTAATGTCAGACTTTGGCATCAGTCATGTGTATGGAGTTCTAGGGCCTACCGGGAACCACGGCCAGAACCTGGCCCCCTCAGAGAGGCAAGGGGAGCAATGGCCTATAGAAACCCCCGTGTGGTTGGAAGCATTCTATGTCTGCCATCGACCGGGTCAAGCATCCAGAAAAGTAAGCATTCCAAAACAAACCCCTATTCTGGTGAAAATTGCTACCTAAAGCCAAACTAGTGGATAGAACTCTTCAACAGAAAACAAGGAAACTAGTATGACGTCATACGTCACCGCGCCGCTGTCTGCGCAGCTCCCCCCTCCCCGGGAGGGGGAAGGGGGAGCCCCAGACCTCCCACGCCGGCTATCCACCCATCAGTTCTGAGGCTGGATGTCAAAACACGCGAAAAACCGCCGACCGGAGGGAGGAAGGGTTGCTGGGGAGCCTCTGGGTCTCACCCAGAAAATGGCGTTTCATTACATTCAACGCTGGTTTTCTGGGGGGAACTAACTACCCACAGAGGAAGGTCAAAGGGACAGAACCGGGACGCGGACACCACGCACCCCCCACGGAGGCAAGACAACCGGCAGCAAACGCCAACCCAAGGCGCCACAGCCCCGAAAAGTCCCAGGAACAACACGAGAACAACGAGCAGCAAGGCCCCTGCACGAACACCAAAAATCCATGCCCGAAAGACCACAAGGCCACGTCGCCCAGACGGCAGCGAGAACAGCGAAGCCACGAACGCCACAGGCATGAGGGAAGAACACAGGCAGCTTAACCGCAAGAACATGGCTGACCACCCGGGACACCATCACCCGCGAACCGGGAAGAACAGAACCGGATCAACGCAAAACGCGCTCCGGACCCAAACGCCGTGGCACGCAAACAACAGCGGAGGGCCGCCACTGAACACAAAAACGACACCATCAAAAACCCCGCCCCCAACCTACAGACGGTAAGGAACCGGATGCAGGCAGGAAGGGTGATCCAGGGGAAAGACAAGGGGGCGTGGATGGAACCGAAGCAACCAACACCCCCAAGTCCCAAAACGAACTACAACGGGGCAGCCCTGGGGCTCCCGGGGAGGAAACCACGAGAACGTTGCCACCACCAAGGCTCAAGTGCAACGCCCCTGCTGCCTGCCACCCGCTTTGTCAGCACAACTGGGTAAACGAGCCACAACGAGCAACCAAACTCGCAGGACTCCGGGTCGAAGGTGTCACCGACCCCACAGGCAGCAGACGGAGGCAAAACAGAGAGTCACCCAGAGACAAAGGGGTGAGCGCAACCCTCAAACTCGCTGGAAGCGAGGGGGGGACTCTGGGGTCACATCCATCGAAACCCGCGTGCCCCCAGGGGTTTCCCAGGGTCCCGAGCGTTTACTATAAGAGGACTCGCGCTCAGGTAATCCCAGGCAGGGTATTGCTAACCGGCACCCAAAGCTACCAAACAACTTTCTAAGAGCTGAACCCCTGGGACGTGTACACTCACGGGACCTAGCAGGGGTACCACCAGAAAATACTCAGAACACAAGGGACACAAGGGGCAAGAACGAAGGCAGACCCCCCCCCCCCCACCAGGTAGATAAAAAAAAGAAAAGAAAACCCCACAAGAGGACAGCGTACCCAAGTGGAACAGAGCCGGCCGCTATGATTGGTAAAGACAAGCTGCACAGTACCCTGCGCCCCACCAGTGCAAAAACTGCCCCCTTACTCTAAGGCGAACAAGGGAGACAGAACACCCGAGCACACAAAGAGCGGCCGAAAACCAAGCAGTAAACGGCAAGCAGGGGCAGGACCCAAGGAACTTGTGGAAGGTGGCCCAAGCCCCAAGGCCAGTACTTACAGGGCACCTAGGGAAGGGAACCCTAGGCGCATGCAGCCCGAGTACTGGAGAATCACTCCCGGCTCACGCACCACCTAGAAAACAAACACCACACTCTAGGTTACAGTGCTGAAACAACCACTGGAGCCGGAGCACATAACCGGTGCCTATAGCATCAGCCGAAGAACTGATGGGTGGATAGCCGGCGTGGGAGGTCTGGGGCTCCCCCTTCCCCCTCCCGGGGAGGGGGGAGCTGCGCAGACAGCGGCACAGTGACATATGACGTCATATTAGTTTCCTTGTTTTCTGTTGAGTTCTATCCACTAGTTTGGCTTTAGGTAGCAATTTTCACCAGAATAGGGGTTTGTTTTGGAATGCTTACCTTTCTGGATGCTTGACCCCGGTCGATGGCAGACATAGAATGCTTCCAACCACATGGGGGTTTCTATAGGCCATTGCTCCCCTTGCCTCTCTGAGGGGCCAGGTTCTGGCCGTGGTCCCCGGTAGGCCCTAGAACTCCATACACATGACTGATGGCAAAGTCTGACATTAGCATATCAGCCGGTAAAGCTCCGGGGAGCCGACAGGGCTCCCCCCAGAAAATAAAATAAAAAACCAGCGTTGAATGTAATGAAACTCCATTTTCTGGGTGAGACCCCGGAGGCTCCCCGGAGCTATACCAGGCTGATATGCTAATATCAGACTTTGGCATCAGTCATGTGTATGGAGTTCTTAGGGCCCTACCGGGGACTACGGCCAGAACCTGGCCCCCTCAGAGAGGCAAGAGGAGCAATGGCCCATAGAAACACTCGTGTGGTTGGAAGCATTCTATGTCTGCCATCGACCGGGTCAAACATCCAGAAAGGTAAGCATCCCAAAACAAACCCCTATTCTGGTAAAATTTGCTACCAAAAGCCTAACTAATGGATAGAACTCCCCAACAGAAAATAAGCAAACAAGTATGACATCACCGCGCCTCTGTCTGCGCAGCTCCCCCCTCCCCGGGAGGGGGAAGGGGGAGCCCCCAGACCTCTCATGCCGGCTATCCACCCATCAGTTTGAGGCTGGATGTCAAAACACGCGAAAAAACCGCCGACCGGAGGGAGGGTTGCCGGGGAGACCTCCAGGTCTAACCCAGAAAATGGCGTTTCATTACATTCAACGCTGGTTTTCTGGGGGGAGCCCCATCGGCTCCCCGGAGCTAACTACCCACAGAGGAAGGTCAAAGGGACAGATCCGAGAGGCGAACACCACGCACCCCTTAACAGAAAGCGAGACAACTGGCTGCAACCGCCAACCCAAGGCGCCACAGCCCAAACGAGCCCAGGAACGACACGAGACAAGGAGCAGCCAGGCCCCTGTACGACCGCCCAAAAAGTCTCGTGCCCGAAGTCAGCAAGGACCACGCTGCCAAGATGGCAACAAGCAGCAGCGAAACCACAAAAGCCAAGGGCAAAGAACACAGGCTGGCTAGCCGTAATAACACGGTGAACGACCCAGGACACCTCCCGCGAACAGAGAAGAATGGAACCGGATCAACCGAAAGCGCGCCCAGGACACAGAAGCCATGGCGTGCAAATAACAGTGGAGGGCCACACAAACATGATGCACCCCCGGCCCAACCAACCAACCACCAACAACCAAGGACCCCCGGAACACTGCAGCCTCACCCCGTGCCAGAAAGAGGGAGATGGTTGCAACTGAACAAACCAAACCCATGACTGACGGAGAGCAAGAAGCTCAGCAACCCGAGCCCTAGAGGCAAACGCCAACAGGAAAGAGCCGTCAAAACAAACCCGAACCGAAGGGGCCACCACCAACCGAGGAGAAAAAAGAGCACGCTGCCCAGAGATCAGGACGGCCCAAGCAGTGCAAGAACAAGCCGGAGGTGAAACAATGCACGAGACAGCCTACGAACTTCGCAGATGTAACACCAAGACCAAAAGCAAGCTGCAGCGGCTCCGCCAGCACCGCACAAAACGAGGCAACAGTATGTGGCAAGTCAATGGCCCCCAACCCCCACCAGAAAAGCCAAGCCGACGCCAACAAACACAGCCACCTAAGAAGAGACAGAAGGAAAAGGAAGGACCGCCAAATTACCCCATACTGCCGCCAAGAAAAGCACGCAGGTGGGACACCAACCACGAAGCCACCCGACCACCTACCAAAGGTGAGAAACTCGAGGCAGAACCCAACCAGCCCCGTCAAGGTTCATCCAAGCCTAGGAAGAGGCGGAGCCATGGAAGATCTCAGGCGCGACCACCGAGGAGGCAGAGCCGGAAACCCAAGCCGACAAAGACGGAGACGGAACATCTGTTGAACAGAAAAAACCCCAACGCAAGCGAACTCGCCAGGAGACTAGAAACTACGAGCCCGACGCGAGACCCCAGAGAAGGAACACCGCGAGACCCCGAAAAAGCTCACAGGCAGGGCAGGCCAGGAAAATAGGAACCCAAACCTGGCAACAGTAAGGCCAAAAGGCACAAACAAAACACACAACAGCGTGAAGGAGATGTACGAGGAAGGGAAGTGGTGGAAGTGGACCCTACACACAGCTGCAAGTGCAGACCTGACAGAGCCCAGGAGAATTCGGGGAAACGACAGGGGAGAGGCAGGATGAAAGAGCCAAAGCGCAATCCCAGGCACAAAACTACAGCAAAATGTCACCCCACAACATCCCGACACAGTAATAAGTACCACATGTCACTATGGCACACGTTACCAATGCACACACACACCAGCAACATGCACCACACACACAACATGCAAACAGGCAATATGCAACATGCAACTGGAAGGAACGTCTCGTGGCGAAAGCAGAGAATGGCGGAGCCTGACTCCAGACAGGGTCAAACGTAAATACGAAAGAGCCCAGCAGGCCCAGGAACCCGCACCCTAAGCGTCCGACAGCAGAGAGGTGGGACCAAGAGCCAAAGCCCAACCCCAACAAACACAACAAGGGGAGAACAACTAGGGGAGAACAGAGAATCCAATGTTCCATCAATGTTTGTATCTCACCCTGTAAGCATGTACATTACCTGAATAAATATTTGAACTTTAATTTGAATGTTCATGGAAAAGCTAAGCCAGGTACAGCAAGACCGGCAAGGAATGAGGGACCCAGAAAGCATGGGAAAAAAAACAAAACAAGGAAGGCCCTGGGAGGAAGCATGGAAGGGCCGAACAAAACGCCACAAGCGCACTCCAACACGCAACCGCAGTATCAAAACCGCAGCAAAACTTCACCACAAAACACTCTTGACACAGGAACATGTACCACACAACAGGCACCACCACTTACGCACCGTGGAACACGGTGGAGGTGGGGCCCCGAACACAAGCACGAAACCTGCTTGATACCAGCATGATGGGGTTCTGGGAGTTCATCTACTCCCCAAACCCGCATAGGTGGACATGCATAGGAGAGGGACTGGATGGGCACAGTCAGGAGCCGCCCCGTATGGGGCGAGAGGCTTCCTGCAGTCACCTGCAGGCTGACGTCCGAATTTGGAGGTTAGGAACAAGAGCTGCCACGTATGGGCCAATAGGCGTGCTGCAGGCACCCCTGTTAGTATGATCCATGTACTCATGTGCGTATGTACTCCAAATCGTACCCCAAAAAACGAACCAGCGCCTGGACGAAGGAAACGCCAGACCGCATAAACTGACATGCAGAACAGTGGCACAGAAGGATCAAGACAATGTCACAAGGCCGGAGCCGCCCGAGGAGGCGGCCAGAGTATCGTGCACCCACAACCGAGAACCGGGAGCATCACCCGCGGAAGCAGACCAGAGCTGCCCATGCAGAAGAGGAGGGGAGAGGCGACGGAGGCACCCACTACCTAAAACGCAGGGAAAACCCAGCTTCCTCCCAATAGCGGCACCCCAGAGCACCCCAGGAGCAACTGGGTGCACGGACTGGAGAATGAGATGAGCGAGAGGCAAAGCACTCTAGAGAAAATGGACAGAGAACCCCAGCACTGGTGCACACTGTCCGAAGCAAAACAAACTCCCACGGTGCATGCGCTGGACACGAACGAAAAGTAGCCCAACAGGACGTATCCCAGGCAATTCTCTGAAGAAACAGCCCAACGCACGGGACCAGAAGCCAAAAATGAAAAATGGAGTAAGCAAGCACAAACGACAAAGGCACCAAAAAACTCAGTCGCACTCGAGGCTGAAAGGCATGCAGAACCCCAAGAAGAGGGGAACATGACGGGAAAGTCCCATCCCAAGTTAAAAGGGGTGAACAACGGAGAAGAGCACCCACCGACAGGACGGAACCAACGGGCGTAAGGGACAAGGAACTGTGCCCGGGGAAGGGCCGACACCCAACAACTCATGTTGGAGAGTGGGGAAGGAAAACCCCACTCCATGCAACCACAAGACCCGCTCAAGGGGTAGAAAAAACCCCGGCGGGTTCTAATGGGGTCAGAGACCCCCCAAGTCAGCCCTTCCTCAGCCCGGGAACCCACACGGCAGGCCCCAGGGCCGAGCCGTCCCCCCAAAGCCCCAGCCTCAAGAAAAACCGAGGCAGCCGTGAAAAACACAAAGGAAGGGAACCCACTGGCAGACTCATACAACATGGCTGGAGGAAGAGGCTCGAATGCCCCCGTCACTACCCGGAAGGGGAATTCCTCGAGACCAACCGAGTCTCAAAACCATGGAAGCCCCGCCCCGACCCTGAACCTACAGACGGTAAAGACCCGGATGCAGGGAGGAAGGGGGAAAGGGGGGTCCTGACAAGACCACCAATCAAAACGGGGCAGCCTCGGGCCTTCCGGGGAGCAAACAACCTAGCACGTTGCCACCGAAACTTAACGTGCAACGCCCGTGCTGCCTGTACCCACTTAGTCAGCAAAAGAGTGAGTAACTGAGCCACAGCAAGCAACAAAACTGGCAGGACCCCGTGCCGAGGTGTCACCAACCCCACAGGCAGCTGACGGAGGCAAAACAACGAGCATCACCCTGAGACAAGGGGACAGAGCAACCCTCAAACTCGCACAAAGCGAGTGGGGGACTCCGGGGTCACATCCATCGGACCCATGCTGCCCCTAGGGGTTTCCCAGGGTCCTGAGCATTTACTATAAGAGGACTCGCACTTAGGTAATCCCAGGCAGGGTACTGCTAACTAGCGCCCATGTCTACCAAACAACCTTCTAAGAACTGAACCTCCGGGACGTGTACAATCACAGCGACCTAGCAGGGGGAACCACTGGAAGAAGGAAAAGAATCCAGTACAAAGGGGGCAAGAACCAAAGGCAGACCCCCACCAGGTAGACAAACAAAAAGGAAACAGAAACCCCCACAAGAAGGACAACGTGCCCAGGCAGAATAGAACCGGCCGCTATGATTGTTGAAAACAAGCCGCGCAGTACCCTGCGCCCCTACCAGTGCAAACTGCCCCTTACCCTAAGGCAAACAAGGGAAACAGAACTCCCATCACACAAAGGGTGGCCAAAAAACAAAAAGTAGATGGCCTAGCAGAAGCAGGACCCAAGGAACTTGTGGAAGGTAACCCCAAGCTCCAAGGGCAGTACTTACAGGGCACTCAGGGAAGGCAACCCTAGGCGCATGCAGCCCGAGTACTGGAGACTCACTCCCGGCTCTCACACCACCTAGAAGACAGACACCACACTCTAGGCACAGTGCTGAAATAACCACAGGAGCCGGAGCACACAACCAGTGCCTTTAGCATCAGCTGAAGAACTGATGGGTGGATAGCCGGTGTGAGAGGTCTGGAGTTCCCTGTTCCTCCTCCCCCCTCCCGGGGAGGGGGGAGCTGTGCAGACAGAGGTGCAGTAACATGTGACGTCATACTTGTTTGCTTGTTTTCTGTTGGGGAGTTCTATCCACTAGTTCAGCTTTTGGTAGAAATTTTTACCAGAATAGGGGTTTGTTTCGGGATGCTTACCTTTCTGGAAGTTTGACCCGGTCAATGGCAGACATAGAATGCTTCCAACCACACGGGAGTTTCTAAAGGCCATTGCTCCCCTTGCCTCTCTGAGGGGGCCAGGTTCTGGCCGTAGTCCCCGGTAGGCCCCAAGAACTCCATACTCCATACGCATGACTGATGCCAAAGTCTGACATTAGCATATCAGCCTGGTATAGCTCCAGGAGTCGACGGGGCTCCCCCCAGAAAATTAAACAAAAAATCTATGGGAAAAAATTGACAGGTTCATAGCATAAATGCAACAGTATTTTGTTTGCATCACCAATTAGAGAAGTCCTGATTCACTTCTCCCTCAGGAGAGGCGGTTCCAAAGAGCCAGAGCTCAATCCCGCAAGGACAACTAGACGAGTACAACTATGTGAGTACACCCTCACTGCTGCTGCACTCCCTCTCCCCGAAGTAGCTAGCTTAGTAGATTGCCAGCCAGAGAATCTCCATCTAATACAATAAAGCGTTCATGAAATAAGTATTTTTATAACTTTTTATTATCCTAAAATAATATTACTAAATAAAACCTGCAACCAAAAATATATATGATGATGTACATTTAAGAAACAAATCTAGCTAATGGGTCGAGTGTAGTTAGGCTTATAGGAGTGAGCCGGTCCCCCCCCCACCGACACACCTCCCCCACCCCTACATCCCATACACACTCTCTCTAAAGGTCATGTGGTTCACCTCAACACCCATCCATCCCTGCCAGGCAGGCAGGCAGGCAGGCAGGCAGCAGGCAGGCAGGCAGGCAGGCAGGCAGGCAGGCAGCCAGGCAGCCAGGCAGGCAGCCAGGCAGCAGCAGCCAGGCAGGCAGCCAGCCAGCAGCAGCCAGCCAGCCAGCCAGCCAGCCAGCCAGCCAGCCAGCCAGCCAGCCAGCCAGCCAGCCAGCCAGCCAGCCAGCCAGCCTGCTTGCCTGTCTCTGCCTGCCTGCCAGCCTGCCTGCCTTTCCCTCCCTTCCTCCCTAATTCTCCCATCCTCCCTCACTACTTCCCTCACTTCCTGCCTACCTCTTAGCATCTCTCCCTCACTTTCTCACTAATTCTCCCCCTCTCTCACTAATTCTCTCCCTCTCTCTCATACTGCCTCCCACCTATGCTTTCCCATCCATCTACCCACCAGTCAGCCATCACTGACGCAATGCGTGCATTTGGAGCCGACATGGTGCACAGATGTTTCTTGATTGTGCAGATATGTAAAACAAAATCACAGAATGAACACTCCAGCCTCATGACAATTCAAAATAATAGGAATAATAGGCCGTGAATCTGTGAAGTCATAGAGTAGAAGGCACTCTAGAGTGGTGGTGCCCAACACAGTCAGTGGGTAAACTGGACCATCTCCCACTCACCACCACGGTCCGGCGTGACGCTTGGCGGACCGTTCCTACCCGAACTTTGTTCGTGTAGCATGACACCCCAATTCCAATCGGGAAACTGGAAATTTCGGATAACTAAAGTTCGGAAACCAAGTGGTGCTCTGTATTCCCAAATCCTTTACATGCTGTTTTCCTACGATGTGCACATTTGATTGTGTTTTGTACCATGTATTATGTTTAAGTTCCTCATTTTTACCCTACCTGAGTACCTGGAATTTATCCCTGTTAAAAATCATGTTATTATCTGTTGTCCAGTCGAAAACTTTATTAATATACGCTTGAAGTTTTTCAATGTCTTCAACAGAGGTCATTTTCATGCTGGTTTTTGTGTCGTGTGCAAAGGATGATACGAAGCTGTGACTTGTATTTGAGTCTATATTTGATATGAGAATAAGGAAAAGCAGTGGTGCAAAGACTGTACCCTGAGGTACAAAGCTTTTAACTACCATATAAAATCGACTCGATTTTATATGGTTGACTGTTACTCTTTGTGTTCTGTTCAACAGAAAACTGAGTATCCAGCATCCTACTTTAGCTGTTATTCCCACTGACCTCATTTTGTGTGCTATCACTCCATGATCACATTTATCGAATGCCCTTGCAAAGTCCGTGTATACAACATTTGCATTCTGTTTTTCTTTCTAACGCCTCAGTGATTTTGTCGTAATGGTCAAGTAGCTATGAGAGGCATCATCTCCCCGCTCTAAATCCATGTTGGCCTGGGTTGTGGAGATCATTGGTTTCCATGAAACTAGTGACCTGACTCCTGATCACTCTCTCAAATACTTTTATTATGTGGAACATTAGTGCAACTGGTCTATAATTCTTTGCAAATGCTTTGCTCCCTCCCTTCTGTAGAAGGGCTAAGTCTGCTGCTTTAAGCGCATTTGGTATCTCCCCCGTATCCAAGCTCTTCCTTCACACTATACTGAGTGCCTGTGCTAATGGCACCTTGCATTTCTTTATAAAAATTGAATTCCATGAGTCTGGCCCCAGAGCTGAGTGCATGGGCATGTTTTCAATTTCTTTCAAAATCTGCCATGCTCATGTTGATATCAGTTATATTTACAGGGTTTTGAATATCACGCATAAAGAAGTTCTCCGGATCTTCCACTTTTATGCTGTTTTCTGGGGAAGGGGGGGAGCCCCTATGGCTTCCTGGAGCTATCCAGGCTGATAAGGATATCCCTAACTTCGGCATCAGTCGATGTGGGTGGAGTTTTAGGTCTACTGGGGACCACGAGCCAGACCCTGGCCTCCTCAAAGAGGCACGAGGAGCAATGTCTATAGAAATGCACATGTGATTTTGGAGCATTCTATATCTGCCATTAATCAGCGCAAACAGCTTCAAAAGCGCAGACATTTTTCACAGACGGGGTAACCAAATAAACCACAGCAGGGAAAGAACGATGGGGTGCAGATGGAACCAAGGCCGAAGCGACTAACACCCCCAAGTCCAGGTCCCTATAAGCAAAACGAGGCAGCCTCGGGGCATCCGGGAAAGCAACCAACCTAGCACATTGCAACAACCTAAACCTATCCTGCAACAGGCGAGCTGCCTGTACCCGAATAATGTCATCATCAGGTTGGGTAAACCGAGTCACCAACAAGCAACAAAGCTCGCAGGACTAAGGGTAGAAGGTGTCACCGACCCAACAGGCAGCATGACTGAGGCAAAAACAATGAGCATCGCTGTGAGACAAGGGGACAGAACAATCCTCAAACTCGCACAAAGAGAGGAGAGGACTCAGGGGGTCACATCCATCTGACCCAAGCGCCCCATGGGGTTTCCCAGGGACCCTAGGACCCTAGACTTTGTCTGCTAAGGGTTATCCCAGGCAAGGTACTGCTAACCAGCACCCAAGCTACCAAACAACACTGCTAAGGCTGAACCCCCGGGACGTGTCCACACACAAGGCAGCGAAGCAGGGGGGTACCACCAAACAATAAACAAACCCTAATATAACAAGGGGGTAGTAGACACCAAGGCAGACCCCCCACTAGGCAAAATCAGAAAGAAAGGAAAAACCTCGCAAGAGGATAATGTACCCAGAAGGAACAGAGCCAGCCTCTGTTATAGGTGAAAACTAGCTGCGCCTCTACCAGTGCAAAACTACCACTTACCCCAAGGTAAACAAGAGCGGAAGCCGCCCAAAACACTTGGGGTGATCAATTGCCAAGCAGCAACAGACCAACAGAGGTAGACCCAAGGTGACTTGTGGAAGAGAACCCCAAGCCCCTAGCAGATATAGATGGCAGATATAGAATGCTCCTAAATCACATGTGCATTCTATAGGCCATTGCTCCTCATGCCTCTCTGAGGGGGGCCAGGTTCTGACTCATGGTCCCTGGTAGGCCTAGAACTCCACCCACATCGACTGATGCCAAAAGTTGGGTTATCCATATCAGCCTGGATAGCTTCGAGGAGCTGTAGGGGCTTCCTCCAGAAAATGGAGACAACATGAGTGAGTATGGGTGGAGCTCAGCTACAAACTGGATATGCTCGCTGTATTATCCTCGTTGGTACTGCATCACTTGCATCCGATCCTTGTGTTAGGTCCTTATTGTGTCTAGCTTCATCAATATCATGACCCCTTATTTTCTTCAAATAATAAGGTCTGAATTTCACTGATGGAGTGCGATCTTTCAACATCGCATCCGACAGGTGTTTGGGAGCCAGAGGCGTGTATGCCACCCTTGGTTGCTCATTCAGAACTGATCCTGCCAGCAGCCCTAGGGAGATCTGAGAATTTTTTCATGATGGCTGCGTCTCACTCGAAGTCCCAGGAGTCCATTTCGTATCTAACCTACTACATTCGCGTTTCAACTGTGAATTAAAAAAATCAAAAAGGGTTTTCTTGGTTGGCACAGTAATGGGGAAATGAGATTTCTTGGCAGGCGCAGTGCAGTGGTTAAAGGAATGGGCCAGCACAGCCTGTCAATACGTGAGTCACATGGAGAAGAACGTGGCCACTGCCTCTTGGAGCATGGGATCATACAGCATGGCAAGTGCAGCTGGTACAGCAACAGCTAAGTCCAAGACCCCTCCACATGTGGCCCCCACCAAGTGTTCCCATATCCTCTATGAGCAACACAGTATGCAGCTCAAAGATGCCCAGGAAATGCACAACAAAACCCAAATGTAGATGAAAACAAAGATCATCCACCACAAGCAGCACTGACAACAGGGAAACCTGGGCATGGAGCTGCACGAGACCCATATCCCAAGAAAAAGCAGGAACAAACAGGCGGTCATTGAGAGGCGCAAAAGTCAAGGCCCCCCCCCCTAAAAAAAAAACCACTTGCAGCACAGTCAGCACTTCACACCACTCCATCTTATGGTATGATAAATACTGTGCCAAGCACCAAGTGAGAACAAGGGTTTGTCTGCCAGCCAGGAAGACTTCGGAACCACATAATGAATCCAATACAGAGAAAAAGACCCAAACCCAAAAGAGTAATAGCCTATCAAGAATATGAAATTTGGGTCTTGGAGGAGGCATGTAAAAGGAGCCTCATGAGCCGCCGCAAGAAGGACTCGAGAGGGAGAAACTTATGAATGGACAATCCCAAAGGTCCCAAAGGCACACAGAACTGAACCCTTGGGAGGAACCGCACCCAACTCATACTCATACTAAAAGAGAGGATATGAAAATCCAAAACCCCCTGCAAAAGAAGACCCTCCTTGGAGGGAACCGAACAGCATAGAGTCGAAAGGGACCGAGGGGGCCCACATATGACTTCCCCTAAGCCTCGAAAGACACAGAAGAGGGCCCCATGGCAGAGCCAGTGTCCTTGCCCACTGCCCAGGACAGAAAAATGAAGTCCAAGGGAGAGGCTTCAAAGGAAGGAAGGACTGGTTGAAAGGAAACCCCAGAAGTCTCGGCATGACGAGCTGGCTCAGCTGCCTCTATGCCCAATTAGAAGCTAGCAGATGATACCCCAGGAGCTAGCTGAACCACATCCCGAACTAAATCCTGCCCCAACACGGAACATCTCAGATGCTTTGGGGCCAGAAGCACAGGGAAAGGCTCAGAGGAGGTACGGATGGACCCAAGGTGGAGTTCACCCACACTTCCAATTCTGGTTCCCTAAAAAAACAACTGGGCCAGCTCCAGGGCATCCAACTGGGCACATAACCTAGACTATTGCAACTTAGAAAACCAAACATGCAAAGCAGTTGCTGCCTTATAAGCCTAATTTCATTGGGAGACTCAGAAAGTCAGATACGGTGAACAAACCCCACATGACTCTGGGTCAAAGGTGTCACCAACCCAATGGGCAGCATGATGGAGGCGGAAGAATAGAAAGTCGCCACATAGCATGGATGACAAGCAACCCACAAACTTGCACGAAGCGAGAGCAAGGTTCGGGGGAGTATCCATAGGCCCACCGAACCCACAGGGGATTTCCAGAGCTTGAAGGGGAGACCCAAGTAGGACACCAAGATGCTGAGATTGCTACACTGGACCTATTAGTAAGCCAACACAGGTTTGGCAATCTAGAAGTGAAGGCTGACTTTAGCGCACTGAGAGAAATGCTCAAACCAGTGCGCCCCACCAGCCAATGTCACTCCCAACCTGTGTTAAGACAGGAAAGTCCCATGACATCTGACTTACCTTGGGCCAGGGCCACTACAAGCAAGATGGACCTCTAAGGGAGCGACCCTTGAACACACCAGGGAAAATAACCCTGGCATTGAAAGGGCAGCACTAGGGAACACATAGGAAAGGTAACATTGCACACATGCAGCTCCAAGCACTCTCAGAATTAGGCTCATACTATACCACAGTGTGCAGGATATGGCACCAAGGGTAAACACCACCACCACTTAGCTGAACAAGCAGAACCCAGAGCCAGCACAGGAGAGAGGTGACCCAGTACGCACTACATCAGTTCTAGAATCGAGGTTGGATATGTCAGCTGGCGGTGAGGCTGCTTCCCTTCCTTATTGGGGGAAGGGGGGTCGTCTTATTTGGCGAATATAGGCCTAAATTTGAATTACTCCTCAAAATTTTGGGGGATCGACCTATGCGCCAGCATATACAGTAGTCATTAGAGAGATCATCGTTTTAATGATTGCTCAAAGGGAATATTGAGAGTATAGATTGTTTCCTTTGCACATACAGTACTAGGTCACCAAGCAACCTAGACAAGCTGGTTGTTTGGTGGTGGCTTGAGTTAAACTTGCCATTGTCTCCCCCTCTCTGAATACACAACGAGACCATAAGGAAAGATACTTGTCATGAATGTGGACACTGTCAACTAGAATCTGGCAGACGATACAAGTCCTGAGTGGACCAAAAAAGATCTGGCTCAGATATTATCCAAGGAGCCTTAGATCAGAAAGATCAATATGTTGCCAAACATTTAACCTTGACTAGTTTTGTGAAAATCTCTATTTGCAGAGGACAAAGCAATCCTCTTTCTCATACCCTATCGATGCCATGAGCACTAGGCTTCCTTCTGTTGCTCCAGCATAGAGGGCTGCTTGTTTACTCACTAGACATAAAATAACATTAATGAAATATGCTCAGCGGTAATGAAAGAAAACATTAAACTTGACCTTTCATTGTGTGTATGACTCCTGTCCCCGCCATGTGTCCTTATGGCAAGCTGGGAGGTTGGTGGACTTTGCCTGTAGATAACACCAAGTGAATTAAAAATCGGGATACACCCGAGATGCATGAGGCTCGTGCATTCAATGACTAAATTTCAGGAACCACAGATTGTAAATGAACACACTTCAGCCAATGAAAATACAACATGAGGTGTTTGTTTAGACCTGACCAAATGTAAACTGTGTCAACAAAATTATTCACACACCCTCCGTCACTATGTGATGGAGTGCGAAAAGATACGTGAATTCAGAGACAATTCTATAACCAATGTTCCAAGGATGGGTAAATATTTCATTCAAAATGATCTGCTATCAGAAATTTTAGGAAAATATCCCCAGTTTGCTAACTGTAGGTAGTAACTAAGTGATTGTAACCTATCCACCACTGCCCACTGGATGGGGGGCGGTGTGCAGGACAAACATATCAATTGTGACACTAGCTCTCCCCATATGTCAGTTGCTTAATTTAGAAACTGTACTTGTGGTCGATCTCGAACCCATTGTTGATATGACGACTTATACTGTACTGAATTTTGTAACTAGCTCATCAAGATTGTAACTTGCTTAGCTAAATTAAATAAATTGTGGGGTTCAGTCCCTGAGTTCATTATGTGCCTCTGTAACCCTTTCCACTAATGCCCACAGGATGGGTATGGGGTGCATAATAAATTAAATAAACTGTTTATTCAAGGTCAATAGCCACCACAAATAGTAGATTCTTTTCACAATCTTATGAAAAGATATTTTTGCACCATTGATATCCTCCATATATATGTGCATAAGAATGGACAAAACCTGACTGCTTGCTGCATCAATCCCTTGGATGTAATGAACGAACCCCAAAAAAACCAGCGTTGAATGTAATGAAACGCCATTTTCTGGGTGGGTCCCAGAGGCTCCCCGGAGCTTACCAGGCTGATATGCTAATGTCAGACTTTGGCATCAGTCATGTGTACGGAGCTCTTATGGGCCTACCGGGGACCACGAGCCAGAACCTGGCCCCTTCAGAGAGGCAAGGGGAGCAATGGCCTATAGATACCCCCGTGTGGTTGGAAGCATTCTATGTCTGCCATCAACCGGGTTAGGCACCCAGAAATGTAGGCATCCCCAAACAAACCCCTATTCTGGTGAAAATTGCAACCAAAAACTGAACGAGTGGATAGAGCTCCCCAAACAAAAACGAGCAAACTAGTATGATGTCACCCATCATGCACCGCTGTCTGCGCAGCTCCCCCCTCCCCGGGAGAGGGAAGGGGTAGCCCCAGACCTACCTCGCTAGTGATCCACACTCCAGTTCTGAGTGTGGTCAAAACATGCGAAAATCCGCCGACCGGAGGGAGGGAGGGAATCTGAGGAGCCTCCAGGACTCACCCAGAAAATGGCGTTTCATTACATTCAACGCTGGTTACAATGTGGCTACAAGTAGCCCAATCCGGCATCCCAGACCAGAACAAAAGGAAAACAAGCACTGCCGAGACACAGCACGGAAAGAAGAGATATGAACAAATGAACGAGAAGGCCAAAAACCCAGAAGCTGCCCGAAATAGACCCACAAGCCCTAGAAAGAACCGGAGGGAAGCGCCACCGAACGACGAGACATATACCAGTAAAACGGGAAGGAGCAAAACCATCTTGAACCATCGAGAACACATAGAAGCAAACACAAAGGACGAAGGCACAGAAAAACCCAGTCGCACCCGAGACCAAAAGTCATGCAGAACCCCAAGAAGAGGGGGACATGATGGAGAAGGCCCATCCCAGGAAAAATGGGCCAAGAATATAGAAAAGCACCCACCAACAGGGCGGAAGCAACGGGCATAATGGGCAAGGAACCGAGCCCGGGGAAGGGCCGACACCCAATTAGTTGTGTGGAGAGGGGGGAAGGTAAAACCCCACTCCACAAACCACAAGCCTTGCCCAGAGGGGTAGAAAAATCCAGGCGGGGTCCAACGGGGCTTGAGGCCCCCTACGTCAGCCCCACCCCAGCCCCGGGAACCCACCCGGCAGGCCCCAGGGCCGAGCTGTCTCCCAAAAGCCCCAGCCTCAAGAAAAACCAGGGCAGCCATGAAAAGCACTAAGGAAGAGAGTCCACTGGCAGACTCTTACAACACGGCTGGATACACGGGGTTCACCACACCTTCATCAGGGCTCTTGTAAACAGACACCATTTAAAAAAAAATCGCGGGCCAAATTCCTGGGTGTGAGGGGCCTCAGAATTGAGTGAGCCACCAAGCCTGATGCACGCAGCATGAGCTCACAGTACTGCTGTTCAGTTTGTGACCACAGCATCGCCTAAAAAGGCCATAATATACATGTTCATGCTATTATTTAGCGATGATATTATTACAGAAGACCCCTGACTGTGATCAAAATGACCAGGATTCTGATAATAGCAGGATTGTTGTGATAATTAGCACTGTAGTGGGAGGAGTAATCTTGGTGGGGAGGGAGGTAGCATTATCTGCTGACTCTGTGTGGCCACCTTTTACTGTCTGGACTCACTATACCAGCTTATTTGTTCGCTATGGTAAACAAAACATGCAGATACTTATATGTAACGTCTGTATATAAAAGCAAAAACAGTATGGTGGGAGGAGAATGGTGGCGAGTCAGGTGAGGTGAGGGAGGGAGGGAGTGGCAGCCATTGCCATTGCCACTCAGCATACCAACTTAGTGGTTTGTTATGGTGAACACGAATGTAGATACTTATATATAACGTGTATATACAGTGTAATAACATCAAAAGGAGTGTGGGGGAGAAGCCATTTTAGTGATGGGTGTGGCAACATCTGCATGATTTGTCATGTTGGTAGAGGTGGTCACTATGCTCTTTGGGCATTATACCGACTTAGTTGAACAGTTATGGTGAACAAAACATGTAAATACTTATATATAACATCTGTATATAGGGCAATAACACCACAAACAGTATTGTTGGGGGGTAAAATTTTAGTGCGTCTGACCTTGAATGTGTGAGGGAAGCAGCCGCCACCTGACAGTGTAGCGACGTCTCTTAGTGTCTGAACTAACTATATCAACTTAGTTGTACAGTTGTGGTGAAAAAAACATGTAGATACTTATATATATAACGTCTGTATATAGTGAATAAAAGCAAAAACAGTATTGTGGGAGGAAAATGTGGGGTGAGTCAGGTGAGTTGAGGGAGGGAGGAAGTAGCAGCCAGTGGCGGACTGCCACTGGCTGCCACTGCCACTCAGCATGCCAACTTAGGGGTTCATTATGGTGAACACGAATGTAGATACTTATATATAACGTCTGTATATAGTGAATAAAAGCAAAAAAGTATGGTGGGAGGAGAATGTGAGCGAGTGAGGTGTTGAAGGAGTGAGTAGCAGCAAGTGGCTGGCTGGTGTATGGCGGTCACTCCTCGTTACTTTTTGACTCATAATACCAACTTAGTGGTTCGTTATGGTGAACAAAACATGCAGATACTTATATATGACCTTTATATATAGTGTAATAACCGACAAAGTATTTGTTCACTGTTTGATGAACATAAAAATTGAATCAACAATATGCACACCATATTTTTGAGGGCAGCGATGATTCACTCATTTTATTATATAAATATATCACACTACACACTATTGAATAATATTACAGCAAAAAACTACGAAAAATCAATCAGAGACATTGAAATAATTAGGTAATTATCTCTTTGTGGCCACTCCTGCCTGACAGCTGGCGAGCAACAGACCGCCTGGGACGCACGCTGAGTCGGCGCCTGCTTTTTGCCAGACTTCCCCACCCTTTAGCGGGCAATATATGCCACTTACGATTTTTTTATTATTTTTCCCATGATCAGAAAACACAAGTTAACAGGTTTAGAAGAAAAAATTATTTTTCCTTTTTTGGTATGCGCCTGTGGGTGACAAATGCTAATTAACCCTGAGCAACACAAGGGTTAACTAAATGAAAAATGCCCAAAAAAGCAGGAAAGGAATGATAAACTTTCAACTGCCCGGCAGCCATATGCAAAGAGTGGGTTACAACAAACCACAGCTGTGGGATGGTGTGCCACAACCAGAGCACTGCCCTGGCAGTCAGTTGTGGCAACTCAAACTGTATAGCAAAAATTTGCCAAAAATATAAACAACGAAATGGCTGATCTGAGAGGAGGGAAGAGCAGGGGTACCAAAAGCACCGGAAAATAACGTGCAATAAATGTATGATGAACCAAACAAAAAAGTTGATACTGTATATTAATATATATATACCGATATTTTTGTTTTCCCCAAGGACAAAACATCCAAGCAAAAGATGGATGCATCTGATGCGAGGGTGCATAAATCAAGCTGGCAAATACAGTAATACTAATTCAGAAAGGGAAGGAGGGGATGAAAACCTCTTCTCCTGCAGCAACAACCTCTGCCCAGAAGGCACAAGAGTCTAAGCGCTCCAGGTGGACTCCCCCTGAGCCCGAGGAACCCCCAACAAAGGCCCCGGGGAAGAGCCCTCTTCTATGCCCACCACCCCTGAAGAAAAGGCGGCATCCAGGGAAAACGCACCCAAAAAGGAAGTCTGCTGGATTGACCCAGAAGCCTCGGTGGGAAAATTGGGCTCAACCACCTCCACGCCCAAATCAGAAGGGGCAGCCCCTGAAGACACCCGAGCCTCATCCCGTGTTAAACCCTGCCCCGACCCCGAAACCTTCAGACGTGGCTACTAAGTGGCTCCCAGAACTGAAGGGCAAGAGCTACGAGAAGAGGTTAGAGGCAGTAAATATGTCAAAACTAGAAGACAGAAGAAGAAGAGGTGATATGATCACTACGTACAAAATAGTAACAGGAATTGATAAAAATCAACCAACCCGGCTCGTTGTGATAAGCAGAATCGAGCATGCAACACAGCCGCTGCCTGATCTCCAAGATCAACAGACAAGGAATGAAAAAAGTGAAGTACAAGTGGGGAACTAGGTCCGCAAGAATACCCAACAGGCAGCATGACAGAAACAGTACGAGTGATCTTTTCCCTGAGGCAGGGGCAACGAATAACCTTTGACGTCGCACAAGGTGAGAGCAGGCTCAGAAGAAGCAGCCATTGTATAACTGAGCACACGGGTTTTCCAGAGCCCATAGGGTGAATTAGCTCTACAGGAAGTCCAGGCACTGGGGCCAGCTAAGTCAGCAGAACCCTGTCAGGTAGCAGGCAAACTGATCGCCAGTAGCAGCTACGAAACCTCGGGAGCAACAGAGGAGGACTACTAACACAACCTAGGCTTGCCTAATAACAAGCTAAGCAGACCACCTCTGTCTAAACAAGATGAGAATGCCAGAGAATGAAAATAAAATAAAAACAAAAAACCCCAAAGACACACAACAAACAAACTGGCAGTCAGAGAAACATTGACCACTGCGTTGAAGTAAGGCTAGCTGCACCAGCCGCAGTGTGCCCCTCCCAGTCAATAACACTCCCCTACCTGGGCCAAGACAGAAAGGCCTAGACTCATGACATACCTCAAGGGCGAAGACAACATCAAGCGATAAAGTTCTCAAATAGGGAGTGATTCCTGAATGCCCAAGGTAAGATAACCCTGACATACAAGAGCAGTACTCACAGAGCACCTAGGGAAGGTCACCCTAGGCGCATGCTGCTCCTGTACACTAAGACGCCTGGCCACCATACCACACACAGCTGAAACAGCCACACAGCTGATCACCAGCACATCAGTTCAAGAACTGGAGTGGCAGGCTGCTGGCTCCCCTTCCTGGGGAGGGGGGGAAGCACTTCATGTGGGTAAACACTTTTTGTTGCTTGTTGGATTTCTTTCTAGAGGCGATAATTTTGATCTTTTGAATATAGATTGCACAGGTTAACCAGTGGTCAGTTTTGATTCGCCTACCTTTCTGGGCCCTTCCCCAGTCGATGGCAATTATGACATACTTTAAATGTAAAGTGCTCATAGGCCATTGCTTCCTGCACCTCTCTGAGGGGGGACCAGGTTCTGGTTCATGGTCCCCGGTAGACATAAGGATTCCTTTGATTGATGACCCCAAACTAATATAGCACATGTCAGTTTGGATAGCTTCAGGGAGCCTACGAGGGCTCCCTACACTCAGAAAGTGTAGGGAGATATACTCTGAAAGTCAATGTGGAGGTTGAAGAAGTGGAGCACACCACCAAGTGAGCCTACTGTGAGCTTAACTAGGAACAATCCATTAAAATTTCCCCACTGTGATACTTCTATAAACAAATGGGTCAATTGGTCCAATACAGTTCCCCCCTTCTACAATATGAAACAGTAAATGGAACTGAGAAACAAACAATTTTACCTATATCCAGTAAATTGCTGAAAATAAAAATAACATTACAGTATCAGAATTAATATAGAACAGCATGTGTTATCTAATAAGATTAAATAAAAAACATAAAAATCTTACTTAAAATATGGACAGCCAGAAGCTAATAAAGCTTTGCTAACTTTCACAGTCCCATCCGAGAGCTTTACAGTTCCATCGCACAGAGCTGCAAAATGTCGAAATGTTGAGAGCTCTTTTAAAACTCTCGATGCATGTAGTGTTCCTGTTGTGTACTCTTGGCGATTCATTTTGTCAGCTACTACACATCCCTACACTCACTTAACAGAATTTTGCACATGGTAGTTTTGTAGTTCTGCAAAGGAAAATGTATTTCATTATTGCATGAAACCAGAGATGTGTTATATTTTTGTTAGGTTTATTATCCCAATTTATAGCTTGTTTATATTTAATATTTTACCTATGTATTTTATCTCTAAACTCCATTAGTTATGCCATAAAGTAGAGTGATATTACGCAATCATCATGTGACTAGTGAGAGTACTTTATCATTTTCTTTAGCATACATAATTATTGATATTCCATGCAAGGTATGGTATGTAAAATTCTGTCTTGTAATGTAGAGTGCACATTTCTTAAAAATGTTAAGCGACTAATGCTTTAAAATGCATATATATTCAAATAAACAACTTATCTGCAAAAGAATAAACTAAATGGTTTGAATACATGTGGGGCGATCAAGAAAAGCATCTCCTGGAATATCTCAGGCTACAGGGTGATATGGTGAATATGGAGAGTATAATGGGTAGTGAATGTAATAAGTTATTAGAGGTTGTTAGTTGTGTGATGAATGTACTCACCTAGTTGTCCTTGCAGGAGTTGAGCTTTGGCTCTTTGGTCCCGCCTGTCAACTGTCAATCTACTGGTGTACAGATTCCTGAGCTTCTCGAGCTCTATCATATCTACATTTGAAACTGTGTATGGAGTCAGCCTCCACCACATCACTTCCTAGTGCATTCCATTTACTAACTACTCTGACATTGAAGAAGTTCTTTCTAATGTCTCTGTGGCACATTTGGGTACTCAGCTTCCACCTGTGACCCCTTGTGCATGTACCACCCATGTTAAATAATCCATCCTTGTCTATCCTGTCAATTCTCCTGAGAATTCAGTGTGTGATGATCATGTCTCCTCCCGAGCTCTTCTGTCTTCCAGTGACGTGAGGTGCAGTTCCCGCAGCCTTTCGTCATATCTCATGCCTCTTAGTTCAGAGACCAGCCTAGTGGCATATTTTTTAACTTTTTCCAGCTTCATCTTGTGCTTGACAAGGTACGGGCTCCATGCTGGGGGCTGCATACTCCAGGATTGGCCTTACATATGTAGTATACAACATTCTGAAGGATTCCTTACACAGGTTTCTGAAGGCAGTTCGGATGTTAGCCTGCCTCGAATGCACTGCCGATGTTATTCTTTTTATGTGGGCTTCAGGAGACAGGTTTGGCATAATATCAACTCCTAGATCTCTCTCTCTGTCTGTTTCGTGAAGGACTTCATCTTCCATTCTGTATCTAGTGTCTGGTCTCATATTTCCTCTCCCTAGTTTCATTACCTTATATTTACTTGGGTTGAACTTTAGTAGCCATTTGTTGGACCATTCCTTTAGTTTGTCTAGGTCAACTTGTAGCCTTATCTTCTTCTTGTCTTAGATGTAGCCCGCATCTTCTTCTGTCTTAATCCTCCTCATACTTTTTGCATCATCAGCAAACATTGAGAGGAACGAGTCTATTCCCTCTGGGAGATCATTTACATATACTGTATTAGAAACAGTATAGGCCCAAGGACTGATCCCTGTGGGACACCACTGGTGATGCCACGCCACTCCGAGTCCTCCCCCCCCCCTCACAGTGACGCACTGTCTTCTGTTGCTTAGGTACTCCCTTATCCAGTGGAGTACCTTCCCTTTCACTGCCGCCTGCATCTCCAGCTTGTGCACTAGTCTCTTATGTGGTACTGTGTCAAAAGCTTTCTGGCAATCCAAAAATATGCAGTCTGCCCAGCCCTCTCTATATTGCCTGATTTGTGTTACCTGGTCATAGAATTTAATTAATCCTGTGAGGCATGATTTGCCAGCCTTGAACCCATGCTGATGTTGTGTTACAAATTCTTTCACTCCAGATGTTCCACTAGTTTTTTTGCACAATCTTCTCCATCATCTTGCTTGGTATGCAAGATAAGGCCTGTAGTTCAGTACCGCCTGGCTTTCACCCTTCTTGTATATCGGGACTACATTGGCCGTCTTCCAAATTTTTGGCACTTCACCTGTTACCAGTGATTTGTTGTACACCATGGATAGTGGCAGGCACAGAGCTTCTGCTCCTTCCTTTAGTATCCATGGTGAGATTCCATCCGGGCCTATAGCCTTTGTCACATCCAAATCTAGCAGATGCTTCCTCACCTCCCCACTGGTAATCACAAACTCCTCTAGTGGTGTCTGGTTAGATACTCCCTCTCTTATCTCTAGGACTTTTCCTTGCTCTACTGTGAAGACCTGGAATTTCTTATTGAGTACTTCGCACACTTCCTTGTCGTCTGTAGTGAATGTCTGCCCCTATCCTCAGTTTTATTACCTGTTCCTTCACTGTTGATTTTCTCCTGATGTGGCTGTGCAGCAATTTAGGTTGAGTCTTTGCCTTGCTCTAATGTGGTACTGTAGTTGTGGTAGTTGAGTTGTCTGTAATGAATCTGGGGGTTGTTCTTGAAGTTCTGATGTTTGTAGATGTGATATTTGTAGTGGTTGCAGAGTGTGTGGTCATACTTAAGGTTACAATGATAGTTGTGGTCTTCAAATTGGCGGTAATTGTTGTAGTGATGATTGTACTCACCTAGTTGTGCTTGCAGGGGTTGAGCTTTGGCTTTTTGGCCCTGCCTCTCAACTTTCAATCAACTGGTCTCCCCCCCCCCCCAGGAAGCAGCCCATAGCAGCTGTCTAACTCCCAGGTACCTATTTACTGCTAGGTGAAAAGGGGCATCAGGGTAAAAGAAACTCTGCCCATTTGTTTCTGCCTCCGCAGGGGATCAATCCCTGGACCCTAAGACTACAAATCTTGAGTGCTGTCCACTCAGCCGTCAGGCCCCTGCACTAACAATGTGGTAGTGGCATTGTGTTTATAATGATTGTGGTGGTGGAAGTTGTGGTGTCTGCATCGGTGGTGTAGTTGTGGAAGCTATGATGTTTATATCAGTGATGTGGTGGTGGATTTTTTTTTTTTCAGGAATATTCCTGCGCGGGCCCTAAACCTCTGGCTTGCCCACTAAGTGTTACTTGTTTCTGTTTTACTTAGGCGGAGTATAAGTATTTATAACTCATATGTTGGCTTCAGTAAGATTTTCCCCCATGTGTTTGACAACTTCTTTTGCTCTGTTGAATCTAAGTTGAAATCTTATTGGGTTTGTAACTGCACTGTGTTAGATAATGTTCCAGTAGTCTGTCGGGTATTTCCGACAGTGCTGATATTTTCTCTCATCTTCTTGAACCTGTAAGCCTATTTCCCATTCACATGGGTATTAAAGCCTGATGTGATCTAAGTGTACTTCTGTTGTACTGTGATGATGGAAGTTGTAGTGTTTGTACAAGTAATGTGGAGGTGGAAGTTGGGGTGTCTGTACCAGTGGTGTAGTGGTGAAAGTTGAGGTGTTTGTATCAGTGGTGTGGTGGGGAAAGATATGATGTATTAGTGGTGTGGTGGTGGTGGTGGCCATTGTGGCCACAATGAAAGAAGCCTTAGTGTTATGATCACATTGTACTTCAGTATTTAAAGGTTTCAAGTCAACACAATGAAGCTTCTCATGTCAATTTTAATAACATCCAAAGTTTTGTGTTCAAGTATTTTATGTGCCTAGTCATTACAAGAAGACATTCTCAAAATATTAAATGAAGATAAGCCATCAGCTTCCTGTCTCCATCAGTGCCATTAGTGATGGTGGCCCTCGGGTAAATCCAGGTAACTATAACGATACCAAATTATCATGTGTCGAGATCAGGACTTCTTATTGGCCACGTAAGTGGTGTGTGAGTTGCCACAGATTCATGACCTATATGACTACCTGATTTACCGGAGGGCCACTAACTCTAGTGGCCTCAACAAGGACAAGAAGCCGGTGGCTTGTTGAACCACCTCCTCTTCCCCCCCATTTGCCGCGATGATTCATTTCCAGGTAGATTTTAAAACTTAACACAGTTTTGGCAGTTACGGCTTCAGCGGCCTTATAACATGGGGTTCCATGGGCTTATAACCCTGTGGGTGATAAAGCATCTCCTGTTCTCAGTGCTACATTGTGGCTCGTTGAGCTTGAAACCGTTGCTCCTTGTTTGTGTTACATCTGACCTTTTGAAGAAATTGTCTGGATCAACATCCTCTAACTTGTTCAGTACAGTATTTTAAAAGTTTCAATGAGATCTGCCCTGCCATGTCTGGTTTGCAGTGCTGTTAGCCTTGTAGCCTTCAACTATTCCTAATATGAGAAATGACTTAGAGGTACTGTATAGGGACTTCTGAATGGTTCAAATCAATTTTAATTAATTTTATTTGAACCAACTTTAATCCAAATATCCAATTTACAAATAAACTAACTCATTGGAGTTAGAATAGCATCTCTTGAATTACTGGATGAGTTAGGTTATGTTGGGATGCATTATGCGTAATTTGGAAATGGAGCAGTTTAAACTAAAACCATCATCATACACATTAGTAAATTTGTATAATCTACCTACAGATAAGATCTCAGTTTTACTAAAATGGCTTCTGTGACAGTTTTACCAATCAAACTATCACAAGATAGGCCTGGGCTCCAGGCTGGACTGAGGGTATAGAACTCTCAGAACCAACTAGATGAAAACTACATACAAAAACTACAGATATTCCTTTCCTATTGATATAAATATACTGTGTATGCACTGTATGTATATATGTACTGTATGTATGTATGTATGTATGTATGTATGTATGTATGTATGTATGTATGTATGTCGTATGTACAGTATGTATGTATGTATGGGTATATGTATGAATAAAATACATATTGGTAAGATATAGGATCATTAAATACTGCAACCATGGTCTGAATCCTTCTATATACACAGCACAGACCATGTCGAACCTCTATATATACTCAGTACAGGCCAGGTTTTGAAATCACTATTTTGAAAATTGCCTTTATTGAGTATACACAATACTTAATACAAGTAATAATAGGATAATACGTAGTAAAATCTCAAAAGAACATCTATCATTAATGTGAAATCAAATATTTCTAGATACAGCCATTAAATGTTTATTGACTTAATATCAATATTTACAATGAACAAATCCAAAGAAGCTGTGATGAAAGTTCGAACCTATGTGCTGGGTGTTCCAGGCACGCTCTAGTCAACTGCACCATGACATGGTCAAAAGAATTGCAACCTGGGGTACAACAGCACCCACTTGGATTCCCGAGGCTTCTACTGAAGCCGAACCAGAGTTTCACACAATTCCCCCATGCACTTGGGCTATGTCGTCCAGTAGTTCTATCTCTGACGCCCCCCTCTTTCAATACACACAGAAATTACATTATCATGATGTATCAATGAACAAATCAATTATATTCCCAGGTTGCAATTCTTTTGACCATGTCGTGGCGCAGTTGGCGAGAGCGTGCCTGGGAACACCCAGTGCATATGTTCAAACATTCAACACGGGTCCTGCGGATTTGTTCATTGATACATCATGATAATGTGATTTCTCTGTGCATCAATAATTACCTTTTGCAAATACTGCATTACAGTCATATTTAATCGATCTTACCTAATCAAGTACAGTATCATTAAATATTTATTATTTAAGAGCACAACAAAATTAAGGAACTACAGAACAAAATATGTAAATACTGTACAGTACTGTATACCTGCAATGGAACAACTGGAACAATGTTAGCAATGCACTGGTGATATAAATGGAACTTGCAAAAAAAGGCATTATTTTTTTTAAATACTGTAAGAACTTTTAAAGTTTATAAATAAGGACCAATCCGTAGATCTCCGGTTGAGGCCATAATGATTAGGGCAGGTGTACCGTCACTGAAGTAGCTACGATGCCACAGTGTCGAATGAGCCTCCTGGTGGCAGAGTACTGTATGCCCCAGCTGCCAAATGGCAAAATTTTTCAGCCGGATGAATAAAAAACACATCATCGTTATCCAGTGGTCCCCCATAGAGCAAGAGGCAGACACCAACTACTATAGAAACACTATAGGGGCACTACAGCTCACCGAAGACCAGTTGATCCAAGTGCCTCTTGCCCAACACAATGCCAAAATCCTCCATATATTTATACAAGTTCTTATATTCTTGTAAAGCCACTATCATGCATAGCGTTGCAGGAAGGTCCTTATTCTAATTTTCCCCGGAATACGACCCACCAAATCCTTTAACAACCAGGTATCCATTCACTTCTGGGTAAACAGGCTATGTTCCGAACCATAATGGAAACTGACCCAAGTATAGGATGGGTTAGACCAAGTATCGCGTTTTCAAAAGGGTCGCCCGTGTTGGAAAAGACGAACGCTGAAAGAATATTGTTGAAAACATCTTGATAACTGATTAAACCAAAATTATTTATTAGTCAGAAGAAAGACAGAAACGCAATCTATATGTAAAACCTCTACCAGACAAATATTTTAAGTAAAACCGAAGATATTTGTAGTTGTATAAAAGTGGCAGTTTTCATCGCTCGTCGAGCTCGAAAACCGCAGCATTCATCTCAGAACCATGCCTATTTCACGCAGATTCCTTAATAAACGTAAGAGTTTTATATGTCACAAGAGAGACAGATATATAAGCTTCGTTCTAAATACCTTACCATGGGCATATTTAAATTTAAAGCGAAGATATGTGTACTTTTATAATAGCCGAGCTCTGACTCCGGACAGATCGATCGACGGAGCAACTCTCTCTCAGAACAATGCTTATTTCACGTGAATTCGTTAATAAACATATATGTTTTATATGTCTCAAGAAAGGCAGACATATAAGCTTCACTTTAAACACCTTACCATACACATATTTAAAGTTCTAATGAAGATACATGTATTTTAAAAATTACGGAGCTCCGACCCCACAGTTATTGATTGGCACCCGGTCAATCCTCTCCGGCCAGGATACGAACCCAGGCCAAACATCACAATCTCAAAACATTCCTGAGACACCACGCAATGTGTAAGTCAATGTATCAGCATCCCCAGGTGCAGCACCAGCCAGTTGTCTATAATCATGGAAGTTGGTATGGTGGCAGGTGTGGAGGATAGGCAGGGCTGGGGGCCCATGCAGGTGTACGGGGGTGGGGTAGGTGTTGGGGGTAGGTGTAGGGGGTAGGTGTAGGGGGTAGGTGTAGGGGGTAGGTGTAGGGGGTAGGTGTAGGGGGTAGGTGTAGGGGGTAGGTGTAGGGGGTATGTGTAAGGGGGGGTGGGGTAGGTAATGGGAGGGTAAGTAGGTGTATGGGGTAGGTGAAGGGGAGGTAGGAGTAGGGGTAGGTGTAGGGGGGGTAGTTGTAGGAGGGGGGTGTAGGTGTAGGCAGGTAGGTGAAGGGTGGTAGGTGAAGGGTGGTAGGTGTAGGGGGGTAGGTGTAGCGAGCAGGTGTAGGAACAGGTGTAGGGGTGCAGGCATAAGGAACAGTTATAGGCGCAGGTGTGTGGGAGTTGACAAACCCTCCTACACTCACCAGCTTTGAAAACAAATATATGCGTGATACCATTAAATACACACACACATTAAGAACGCCAAGAATATGTAAATGATTCTCAGTGTACGTCTATGCTTGTCAATGTTTAAGGTGTGAGGGTGTTGTGAGGGTGTGTTGTTTACCGTTTGCTCGGCGAGTGGTGGTGTTGTTGTTGTTGGTCGAGGAGAGCGACGACGATTGAGGGATGAGATGCGCCCCGACTGCCCGATACCGGGAAATAGCAAAGAAGGAAATTATCCTTACAGGCTTTTCAGGCCACAGCCCCCCTACAATCTCTTCAGGTCACAGCCCCCTACAACCTCTTCAGGCCACAGCCCCCTACAACCTCTTCAAGCCACAGCCCCCTACAACCTCTTCAGGTCACAGCTCCTACAACCTCTTCAGGCCACAGCCCCCTACAACTTCTTTAGGTCACATCAGCCCCCTACAGCCTCTTCAGGCCACAGCCCCCTACAACCTCTTCAGGCCACAGCCCCCT
>NC_091165.1:12362939-12382939 GCF_040958095.1 Procambarus clarkii
GAAGAACAAGACAAAGAGATGCAGCCAGAGGCCTGAGTGAATTAGTTATTGCCTATCATTAAGTATGGATGCAAGATGCTGCTATGGTTTGAATGTGAAAACTCAAGAAATGGAGCAATTGAAGGACAGGCTGAGAGATGTGGTATTAGAACTGAGTAAGAAAATTAAATCAAGAATGACAAGGAGTGCAAGTCAGTAAATTGAAAGAATAAATTAAATGCATGGATAATAAAGATTGTTGAAGTGATCATTCAAGCAAATTTGAGGACAGAAGGAGAGGATGGCTGAGATGGGAAGACATGACGAGTGTGTGAGGAAGTGGGGATTGATAGTGAACACTACACAGGATGCAGTAGGTAGCAAGACTAGGTGCCACGAATTTGTTGAAGGAGTATTGTGTTATATACATAAAAAACTCATGAGCATTTTACACATAGCCTAGTGGATAATTTGCTGAAGTATGGTGTACAGTTCTCAGCAATGCTCTGTAATATGTAAGTTACAGTGAATGACCTAGAATTTTTTTGTAATACTGAAATTTAAACCTTCTAATCATAAGCTGTACTGTTCTCCCATTTTTCTTTCAGACTGATGCCTCCATACTCCATGGTGGTAAAGTGTAATAATAAAGACGAATTGCCGATTAACTTACTTCGTTGTTATAGCCCCCTAAAACATATAGTTTTCCAGCATGTGCTACAATCCGTGGAGAACAACAGGCAAAGGGCATTGGAGACATCAGAGTCCAGCTGTTAGTTACAGGATCATATTTCTGGACATCATTCTGTAGCACTCTGTCTGTACTAATTCCACCCAGAGCAAATAGGTATCCACCTAGAAGGTAAAATTATTTTTAAGTAAATTATCATTTTTCCTTTTATCTACAACTATATTCATCAATAAAACATATATTTTAGCTATGGTCTCAGGCACATACAAGGAAATAAAGATAAGCATATATTTAAGCACTATAAAACAAAGTAGATATAAATCTGTTACAAAACACCAGCGTTGAATGTAATGAAACGCCATCTTCTGGGTAGAGCCCAGAGGCTCCCTGGAGCTATTGGACTGATATTACCAATATTAGTATGGGACTTCAGTCATATGGAGTTGTCAAGCCTACCGGGCACCACTAGCCAGAACATGGTCACCTCAGAGAGGAGCAAGGAGCAATGGCCTATGAAACTCGTGTATGAAAGAATTCATGTCTGCCATCAACTGGGGTTAAACACCCAGAAAGGTAGGTGCCCCAAAACAGACCCCCCTCCTGGTAGAAAAATTGCAACCTGAGACCGAATAGAGGCTAGAAACTTCCCCAAGGAAAACAGCTAACAAGCAACACGTCATCACACAGTATGCCGACCTCCCCTCCCACACCCTACAGGGAGGGAAGAAAGGGAAGAGGGGGGGGGGTCCCGGCCCACTGAGCCAGCAGCCGGACCATCAGGTTCATGACTGAAAACCGAAACAAAAAACGGAGGGAGGGGGAGGGGGGGAGAGGGAGCCAGGTAGCCTCCGGGACTTTACCCAGAAAATGGCGTTTCATTATATTTAATGCTGGTTATCTGTGCGGAAGCCCCGTAAGCTCCCTGGAGCTAACTACCAAAGAGCAGGAAAACAGGGACTTACTCAGGCGGTTGCATAGCATAACTCATAACGAAAACAAGACAACTGGCTGCAACCACCAACTCAAGGCGACACAAGACCACTGAGGGCCCGGCACATTAACAAGATAACAAGATTCACTTAATAATTTTTAGTGATAGGCCCTGATTGTTCGGGATTATGTGTGATTTGAATTAGTTAAATTATAGAGCATTAATAGATAGGTTGAGTTATGAAGGAGGAAAATTATCTGGCAGTCTTATACAGTAGAACCTCGGGTGATGGCCGCCTCAAATGGCGACCATTTTGGGTAACGAACGCCCCAATCGCCGACAATTCATCTCGTTAGGCGACTGCTCGTTTGAATAATGTCAACACCACATGGTGGGGTCGGGGACTGCTTCTCGCACATTCTCAGACACCTCCGACGATGTAAATAAATTATTTTTCTTTGTTTAAAGATGCTATTGATGCTGGGATGTTGTAAAGCATTGATTTCATTTTTTTTCATTTTTTTTTATAAGAAACATGGAGCAGTATACTGACAAACACCAAACGAACCTTTTGCTATACAAAAAATGAAAAAAAAAATTGAACAAATTTGAAGAAAGAAAAATGCCATAAAGGTTTGTTCAGTGTATGTAAGGTAGACTGCTCCATTATTTAAAACATCGAATATCATGTTGATGATAGTGGTGGTAGAACGAATTATTTCTATTTACATTCTTTTCAATCGGGACTTTCATTTTGAATGACTTCGGTTTCACATAACGACCATGGCGCCGGAACGGATTAAAGTCGTTATTCGAGGTTCCACTGTGCTTATATTCAAGAGGGCTTGAGACCTCAGCTTGGAAAATGGCAGTCCCGTTTTCCTGCCAGACATAGGAACATCTTGATGCTCACAGAACTGGTATACTCTGTGATAATTGAATGTTAGCGTAATGTAAAGCTAAATGTTAGTTATACTTAGAACTGATTAGTAGCAAGTAAATGTTTGTATTGAAGAATAAGTAATGTTACTGTACGATCAGTTTAATGATTCAGACAGTGGCCACATTGTGTTGAAGAAGCTCTTCTCGACTCAACTGAGCTACAGTGCAGACATAAGTACTGTGGGCTCTCCTTTCTTTCCTCCTTCGTTCTCCTTTCTCCTTATTTTTAAATAACAAGTATCAATATATTTGTTACCGTGCCATTAGTTGTTCTAAGTGTATTTGTTCTGTGTTCACTAAGTCAGTGTTTGAGCCCCAGTGTTTACCTCTCTGGGATAGCCTAGGGACCACGTGTTGATGTTCTGTCCCTTGGGGAACGTAGACTTTACCTCTAGTTTGCTGATTGTAACCCTCGTCTCTGGCGTATGTGGATTCAGGGAAATAAAGTAAGATTGAGGGGGTAAGGTATTGTTGAACTTGGGGGGGGGGGATTAGGATTAATAAATTATATATTAAGGTTTTAACCTGGAGTTTCCATTGCCCTTGCTGTAGTGGAGTAAGTTATCTCTTTCTAGACGTCAGACCATATATGGATATTTATACTTGTCTGGGAACTGTTTTTACCTGGGGGGCCAAGCCTTACCTAACCCCACTGATTGGAACTCCCTTACATTGATATTAACCAAACAGAGCAAGCACTCGTTTATAACACAACCAAGCATTAATAACCCAAAGACCCCTCCAGAAACCCTATGTCTCGTTCTTCGCCAGAAAAAAAGGAAACAGCTGCAACCAAAGAAACCGACCACGAGGACCGAAAGAGTAGAAACCTCTGCGCCTGAGGAGAGATGAAGCTCACCGATCCGACCCCCAGAGGTCAATGCCAACAGAAACGAAGCCTTCTGAAAGCAATCCTGAACCAAAGGGGTCACGACAAACCAAAGAGAAGAGAGAAAAGAGAGCACCCAGTCCAAGAACCAGGAGGGCTCAGGCAGTGCATGAGCAGGCCAGAGGCGAAACAAAGCACGAGAAAGATTACGGAATGGGATGGAAGTGACATCCACCCCGAATGCAAGCTGGAGTGGTTCCGCCAGTGCTGCAAGATAAGAGGCGACAGTATTAGGCATAAGATGACTGTCCTGAAGGAGCCAAGAAAGGACAAAAACAACCCGAACAGAAACAGAAGACAACCTATGAAGTGAGAGGAAATGGCGAAAAGAACGCCAAGAGACTTCATACTGTGGCCGAGACGAACACCGCAGGTGGGATACCATCGATGAAGCCACCTGATCACCAAACAAGTAGTGATACACCCGCATCAAAAAGACCAGAAGCGAAGAGAGGAGGAGTAGATTGTACTACACTGGCCCGATCTGCTAGAAAAGGCAGAGCCCCGCAAAACCCCGGGTTCAGACACCGAGCAAGCAGCGCCTAAAACCAAGGCTGGGCCGGCCACCATGGGGCCACAAGGATGATTTTCCAGCGGTAAGACACCAAATGAACCAGAATCCGAAGCAACAGCTGGACTGGGGGAAAGGAGATACAGGTAAGCCCACCTCGACCTGTCCTGCCAAAAAGCGTCCACCGCGATGGCTCCGCAGTTGGAGAAGGGTGCCAAATATATCAAGAGATGCCGGGACAATGCCGCCGCGAAAGGTCCACCTCTGGGAGCTCAAATGTCCGGCAGAGCCAACTGAAGGAGTCGGCGTTGACCATCTATTCCGCGGACAGGGAAAGGAACTGCGACAGGCCGTCCGCGAGGACATTAGACACTTCCCGGAAGTGAACCGCACGGAGAGCTAAGCCCCAAGAATCCAGCAGACTTGTCACCCGAAGCCACCAGCCCCAAAGAGGCAAGGACAGATGAGAATCCCCACGGTTCAGACAATGAACCACCGGAGCGCAGTCTGAATGGAGCCTAATCGTAGAGCCGAGCGACCTGAACCCTCTTCAGTGAAATCGAACGCCCCAAACTCTTGCACCGTACTGTGAGCCTGACGGAAAGATGGAGCCCACCACCCATGGCCAGCCTGATGAGGACTGGTCACAAAGTCCCAGAAGAGACGAGGCGTCTGTGAACACATTGAGCGAGGGCTCGGGAAGGCGCGAAGGCACTGAACCTAAAAAAAAAAGCAGAGAGGAAAGTAGTGCTGCAGCAACCAACACTAAGCTCACTGGGGTCGAACCCAGTGGTTGCAAGAGAGGCGGAAGGGACATCCCCGAAGGTAAACTAGCACTGCGAATTTCAAACTCCCACACAACTGCTCGAGCAACTGCAGAGCGATCCAGGCTCCCCCCCCCCCACAGGAACAGCTGAAGATGGGACTACAGCCACAGCAGGAGGGAGAGACACGGAAACGGTCCAAGAGTCCCCACACAAGGACCGACCATGTTGAACCTGGACAGAACCAGATGTCCCATCTGGTTCCTCCAGTTCACCAGAAACCCGAACCCGGCGAGCTGGGAAAGAACCTCACCCCTGGCGAACAAGCAAGCAGACCGGCTGGAGCCCACACAAACCAGTCGTCAAGATAGGCCAGAACCTGAACCCCTGGCAGACACAGACGGGTCACCACGACCCAGGTAAGACATGGAAAACACGATGTGCCAGATTAAAGCCAAAAGGAAGGCAACAAATGCTGTAAGCACACCGCTCCACGATGAAATCTAACCATTCCCTGAACCCTGGATGAATCGCAACATGCCAATACGTGTCCTGGAGGTCCAGACACCATCCAACACTCTGGCTCCAAAAGAAATTGAACCTGGGACAGAGTAGCCATCCGAAAAGAGGAGCGAGGAATCCAGGAGTTCAGATGGGACAAGTTCAGAATGAATCGAAGATCCGCACAGTCCCTTTTTTGGTACTGAAAACAGGCAGGGTAACCACCTTAGGGACGAGATCATTTCGATCACGACCAAGCACACCCTCTCCAAGATGATCTAATGGAGCAAAGGGGAAGAGGCCTGCCCCACCAGCCCCGAACCCCTGAAGGAGGAGGAGGAGGAGCTGCTTAATGCCACTGCAGGCCGGAGAATACGACCCAAAAAGCACATGCATTGTGGGACCAAGCGTGGGCAAACAGAGCCAGCCCCTCCCCCCCCAGTGCCCCCTCAGAGAGGCACAGGGAGCAATGGCCTATAGAAACCCCCATGTGTTTGGGAGCATTCCATGTCTGCCATTGACTGGGGTTAGGCCCCAGAAAAGATAGGCATAACAAAACAGACCCCACTTGGTAAGAAATTGAACCAAAGACCAAACAGAGAGGCAGAACTACCCAAAACTTAAATTAACAAGCAAACGTTATACACCCCCACCACACTGCTTATCCGCGCAGCCCTCTCCTCTCTGGTAGGGGGAAGGGAAGCCCCGGACCCCCCGTGCTGGCTACTCACACCATCAGTTCGTAAGCTGATGCATTCTGGGGAGGTCGTCAACTCTGGCCTCGATTTCTTGGCAGATTTTGTGCCTTTGTGGTGTTTCCTGCTTCTTGTGGTGTGGTACCCAGGAGTAACTACAATGTACTAGGGCTGTATGCACTTACCTTCCCTAGGCACCCTGTAAGTACTATCCTTCCATAGAATCTTTGGGATTCCACTTCCATAGGGGTTTATGCTGTTCGGCATTTACCTCGTCCCTTGGGGCCAGCTGGGATTTTGTGACCTTTGTTTGGCCTTGGGTAGGAAGTGGTGTTGTTGCTAGTTGGGGCACAAGGTACTGCGCTGCTCGCTTACCTATGCGGCGGCCGTGTTCCTGTCCTTCTGGTGGGGTTGTACTTTTGCAGGATTTTCTTTAATTTTTGTTTTTCTTGCCAGGAGGGGATTTGTTTTGTTTGGCAATTAGTCCACATAGGGGTATATTGGTGGCCCTCCTCCTGGCCCCCTTGCTTGTACACATCACAGGGGTTCAGTTATTAGCTCGTCCCCCTTTGTTAGCATTTGGGTTCAACCGGCTAACAGTACCTTGCCTGGGCATCCCGTAGAAGACATTCCTACATGCCCTGGAAAACCCTGTTGGGGCTTGGTTGAGCGATGGACGTGTCTTCCGAGTTCCACCTTGCCTTGTGTGAATTTAAAGGTTGTTCTGTACCCTTGTCTCAGGGTGTCACCTGTTTTGCCTCCGTCTTCTGCCTGTTGGGTCAACGACACCTTCGACCCGGAGTCTTGCGAGACATATTCTCTGTTCGTGCTCCAGTTTACCCATTCTATTGTCACTGAGGTTTGGGTTCAGGAGGCATCCACATTGCATGGCCGGTTTATGTTGCTGGAACGCACTAGGTTGGTTGCCCTCTCAGATGCAGCAGGGCTGCCTCGTTTTGGTTATAAGGACCCAGACTTGGAGGCGTTTGTCGCTTCGACTTTGGTTCCATTGGCTTGAGACCTCAGCTTGGAAAATGGCAGTCCTGTTCTGATGCCAGACGTTGGAACATGTTGAATGCTCGGTTTATGTTGCTGGAATGCCCCGTTTCAGGCTGAGTACAATACACCACACAAGAAAGGAGAGCTTTTCCAAAGTTGAACACAGCAAAGCAGAGATGTAAACAATCTGGACAATACCACAGTGTCTGGAAGAAGAGAGAAAAAAGCCAACAGAGAAACAATTCCTAGAAGTGAACACAGCTTAACAAATCACAGAAAACCTCTACTGGGAGGTCCAAATCCTGGAACCAAACAGGAAAGCAAGAGCAAACTTTAAGGACCAGGACCATGTCTAAAGAGAGGGGACAAAGGTAAGAGGGACCCTGACATGATGTCATCAAACCCCTTAATATAGGCAAGGTACGTGCACCCAGTGCCCACGAAACAGCAAGGATTTCCTGGCAAACAAAGGAGACACCTCCTGTCCAGTGGTGACAAAAACAAACCTGGCAGAAAACAACATGTCTCACCCACAGAAACAGGAAAAAGACTTACTACAATAAATTGGGGACTAGAAACTGCAGCAAAACAAAGTCAGAAGACTCACCTCAGAAAGAGACGGGCACAGACCAACCCCCACAAAAGTGATAAGACAAGGCAAATTTAGGAGAAAGGAGACTGGACAGGAATGTGCAAGGAAAATGGAACATCAATCCAGAGAAAAGGGAGTCACATGGATGGGGAACCTCACATCTCCAGAGAACAAATTGAATTGCAAGGTTAACATAGAAAAAGAAGCCTAGACAGATACCCACTGCCTCCACAGGGGAAGAAGGAATGAGTCCTAATATGGAACCAGACCAATAACAAGACAAGGAAAATCTGGAATGCCCACCGAAAGAGCATCCAACACTCCCACGGAAGGAAGAAGCAGAAATCTTCCACTAAGGAAAGGGGCCTGAAGGCATAAAAAATGATCTCATGTCTCCAGACAATATCCCATGAGGAACACAACCCCAATGCCAGCCTCCAGCCCTGGAGCACATGTGCCCACATGGTACAGCCAAGGCTGACCAAAGGCTGCAAGCAACAGGGAACTCCAGAAAGATCAATATGTTGGGATATGGTGGGGAAGGGGCTATATATTTTAATTATATCCCACAACAAATATGATTTGATTTGCACAAAATAATTGTCAAATGCTAGGCAATGAATTTATTATTACTCATTTTTAAAACAATGATTTAAGGCTGAAATTATCAGGCTAACTTAAATCTAAGTAGAGTGCTGTATTATATATAAGCAAGTCTGTTAAGTATTTGTACATTTAATAAGGTTTGGACTATTAACTGAGATAATGTAATTCATCTACAAAGTCTCACCTTCAACAACAAGTGCTGGCTTTATCCTTGGGAAGCACATTGGTGGCAATCGGACATGAGCTCCTGCGTGTTTTCCCGAGCCGAGAATATCCACCAAGTAAATATTAGTGTTACCATCACAACATGCAAGTACTGTCTTCATTCCTCTCTCTCTAATGGATCGAATTCTCCGTGTCTTTTTAAGAGCATCTAATACCCTTGATGCCCAGGAGAGTCCCAAGGAGGATTACCGGCTCGAATATCTTGTAAAGCTCGTTGAAATTTTGGATCATACTTCAAATCTGAAGACTCTCGTAAGCAACTAGTAACCAGAGATCTGCAAAATATCACTTAATGTATTATGATTTGTCAGGATAATTCAGTGCTGTATTAGCAAAAGAATTTCAAGTTAACTTTTTTAGCCATTTTCACTGACAGAAAATGTCACTAAATTATACAGTACAGCACTTGTGAAATATGTTAATATTAATTATATTAGTATCGGTGGAATTAGCCTATTTTTACTCGTGCTTTTTGATGGTATGGTGCTCTTACCTAAAACCAAATGAACCCTGTTCCGGCAGTTTCTGTGGTCATGGATACACGAGATTCAATGGTCATAAGGTCAAAAGGTTCAGTGGTTACATTTATTAAACCAAGGTGGTTACACAGTCGTTTCTGTGGTCGCAATTATACTGAGGTTCACAATTATACAAGTTTCTGGGGTCATAATTACATGAGTTTTAAGTGTCATTACTATATGAGGGTCAACAAAGTGGAATAATGTTCAATAGTTGAGCTGAGACCAGCTGGTGACAACTGAGCTGGCCTCGGTGGCCAATAATTTAAGTAAAATTTATTTAAATTTTGTAACATTAAACGAAAATACTACTTTTTATGGGATAATAATAAATGAATTAAACTAACAGTAAAATTCTGATATTACTGTGAACAATATATCTAAATGCAGATGATGAGTCACAATAATATGGCTGAAGATATGATGACCAAACCACACATCAGAAGATGAAGAAACGACGACATTTTGGTCCATCCTGAACCATTATCAAGTGGCGAGTTGATAATGGTCCAGGACAGATACACACGACTTGATAATGGTTCACGATGGACCGAAACATCATTGTTTCTTCATCTTCTGATGTGTGGTTTGGTCATCAATTTATCTGAAATTTTCAAAGCCATTAACATTAAAAGAGTAAAAGGTACTATACATTTCATGACTTACTCAACATCCGGAGTCTCAGCTAAGTTGGAATTGAGCCATACTACAAGAGCAGTAAGTATATCCACTTCTGATTTGACTGTTAGTCCATCCTGTGACAAGAGGTCTTTCAAGCGCTCCTCACTCAGATTGCGAAATTCATCAGTTCGTACAATTTGCCTGAAATGTAAAAAACCAGCGTTGAATGTAATGAACACCATTTTCTGGGTGAGACCAGTGGATCCCTTAGGGCTATCCAGGCTGATATGAATGTATTAGACCCCTGGCATCAGTCAAAGAGAATAGGGTTCTACCTACCAGGGACCACGAGCAAGAACCTGGCCCCCTCAGAGAAGCGTAAGGAGCAATGGCCTATAGAAACCCCCGTGAGGTTGGAAGCATTCTATGTTCTGCCATCGACTGGGTCAGGCACCCAAAAAGGTAGGCGCCCCAAAACAAACCCTACCTGGTTAAAAAAAAAAACAGTGTTGAATGTAATGAAACCCCATTTTCTGGGTGAGACCCAGAGGCTCCCGGAGCTATACTGGGCTGATGTGTATATATTTTAGACAGTGGCAACAGTCAATCGAAGGAGTTCTACGCCTACCGGGGACCAGAGCCAGAACCTGGCCCCCTCAAGAGAGGCCCGAGGAGCAATGGCCTAAAGACACCCCCCCCTTCATGTAATTGGAAGTAGTCTTTGCCTGCCATCTACCAGGTCAGGCACCTAGAAAGGTAGGAATCTCAAAACAAACTACTGCTGGTCAAAAATTGCAAACCAAAAGCCGAACTAGCAAACAGAACTCCCCAATTAAAAACAAGGAAACAAACATAACGTCACCACAACCGCCGCGCATCCATCTGTGCAACCCCCCCCCCTCCCCGGGAGGAAAACGAGTGGGTCACAGACCTCCAAGTTGGCAACTCTCCTCAGTTCAGAGGCTGAGTATCAAAAACGTGAAAAAATGCCGACCAGTGGGAGGGAGGGATGCTGGGGAGCCTCCGGGTCTCACCCAGAAAATGGCGTTTCATTACATTTAACGCTGGTTTTCTGTGGAGAGCCCCTTCGGCTCCCCGGAGCTACCTAACCAAAGATAAGAGGAAAAGGGACTCACCTGGGAGGCGGTCGTCACTCGCTCTTTAACTTGACAACAGGCCGCAACCTGCGACCCAAGGCTATACACACCCGAGAAGGACTAGGAACATTAACATGGTAACGTGCAGCCAGGACCCTGTTTGACCTCCAGTAGCCTCATGCCCAAAAGATATGCCAGGACATTACCAAAACAGCAGCCGAATGCTGAACTTACGAACGGCGTGGGCATGGGAAAAGACCGCAGGTTGGCTGGACCGAATAATCCTGTGGACAACCTGGGAAACCCGCGCCCTGAAATAGGGAAGAAAGGGAAACTGGGTCAACCCAAAGCACATCCTCTGCCACAGAGGCCGACAAATCCAAACCCAACCCGGCGGGTAGACCAGCATCGCGAAGTTCAGGCTCCTGCACAGACCCTCGAGCAACCGCCGGGTGACCCGGGACTCCCCAGAAACAGGCACATGTGGGACCGCAGCCGCAGAAGAGACTCTGGAGGAAGAGACAAGGAAGCGGTCCGAGAGTCCCACACAAGGCCCAGCCAGGTCCGAACCTGGCAGGGAACCAGATGGGGCTTCCTCCAGACCCCAAGAACCCGAACCAGGTGAGCTGAGAAAGAACCAGATCCCTGGCTAGCAGACAGGCGGACCGGCTGGGAGCCCAAACCAGCCAGTTGTCGAGGTAGACCAACACCCGAACACCTAACAGACGCAGACGGGTCACCACGACCCGTGTGAGGAGCGTGAAAACGTGAGGTGCCAGGTTCAAACCGAACGGAAAACAATGAAAGCGGTAAGCACGAAGCCCCACAACAAAACCGAGCCAGTCCCTGAACCCCGGATGAATCAGGACGTGCCAATAAGCTTCCCGGAGTTCCAGGAACACCATCCAAGCGCCCGTTGGAGCCGAACCTGGGACAGCGTGGTCATCCGAAAGGAGGGGCAATGAACCCAGGAGTTCAGACGGGACAAGTCCAGACTGAACTTCAGGTCCGCACAGTCCCATTTCGGCACTGGGAACAGACGGGAAACTCATCTGAAGGACATCATTGTTTCGACCATGCCCAAGTGCACCCAGTCCAAGATCCCCTGCGCTCTACAGAGCACAGGGGAAGAGGCCTGCCCCGCCAGCCCCGAACCCCCGGAAGGAGGAGGGGCCACCCAACGTCACCGCAGGCCGAGGAAAAAACCCGAAAGGCCCACAAATCATAGCACCAGGTGTGAGCAAACAGCGCAAGCCTCTCCCCCATCGCCCCCGTCAAAGGGACAAACCGCGAAAAGTCCGGCGCCCCTTACGAGACTCCAAACCTCGCACAAAGCGAACACCCCGCCGACCAGATGAAGGTGGGTCTGAAGGCGGATCTGAAGGCGAGTCTGAAGGCGGGTCTGAAGGCAAGTCCGAAGGCGGGGCCAGACCCGAAACTGGCACCAGCGGCCTACCTCGACGAGAGGAACCCCGACCGAGCTCTGGCACGACCCCTCCAGGAAAGCCCCTCCCCCCCCCTTCCCCGGGATCTCCAGAGAACCAACAAGTCAGACGTAGGATGACAACTAGCCGAAGCAGCCTGCAAATACTGTGCCACGGCAGAATCCGAAAAAAAAAAAAAAAAAAAAAAAAAAAAAAAAAAAAAAAAAAAAAAAAAGAGGACAAAAAGGAGAGGACATCTTAAGAGCTAGGGCTCAGGTTGATTCCAGAGAGGAGGCAAGCACCGCCTGCCGACAAAGGAGTAGGGAAGCATAAAACAGCGAAACCATCCTGCAGGATCGGCACAAAGAGCTTCAACAAGGCAGCCAACGAGCGAGCCGCCGAGCCCAACTCACCAGACCCAGGAACAGCCCCAAGCATCCCCACATCCTCCTCAAGCCAGTCCGAAGACAGCTCCAGGAGGGAAAAGAAATGCAAGGCTGAAGCCAAGAGGCCATGGGTGCGCAAGTCCTCAGCAACCTGCACAGTCAAAAGGGAGGGAACCTGCATACATGGAGCTGCACGACACCAACATCCTGGGGAAGGGCAGGGCCAAACAAGCACTCGTTGAGGTGCTCAAGGTCACCCCCCAGAAAAACCTGAACCATCGTCGAAGCCTCGAGCCACTCAAACGTGCGGGAACAACAGAAGGAATGCCAAGCCTCCAAAGCAAAGACATGACAGTCCGCCAGCCAAAACGACTCCGGAACCTCGTAACGGACCCAGAAAAGGAATGACGTCCCAAACCTGAAAGAAGATGGATCCATAATAGAGGCATAATGCGGGTCACGCAGGAAGTAAGCCGCAAGGGCCGCCTGCACCGCAGATAGTTGGATGCGGAAAGCTGAAAACCTCCAGAAAGACGGAACCGACGCACCCGGGGGAAAACGGAACCAAACTCGGGGAGGGGCAGACACCAAATCCAATTCGTACGCAGGGAAGGGGAGGGGCAGACACCAAATCCAATTCGTACACAGGGGAGGGGAGGAAAGAGAACCCCCACTCCTTGTAACAGTAAGCCCCCACTCAGAAGACAGAAAAACCCAGGTGGGGTACAATGGGGCCCAAGGCCCCCAAGTCTGCCCCTCCCCTGCCCCAGGATCCTCCACCGCAGGACCCAGGGTCAATTCATCCCCCAAAGCCCTGGCCTCAAAAGAAAAGCCCAGTGCAGAAATGTAAGCCAAACGGAAGGGGCCCTCACTGGTCAGACCCAGAGGCTTCGGCAGGGAATCAGACTCGAATGCCTCCATCGCCACACCTGAAGGGGCATCCCCCGAGACTGTCCGAGTCTCAATACCATCTAAACCCTGCCCCAACTCCAAAACCCTCAGACGTTTCGGGGCCGGAAGCATTGGGGGGGGGGGGGCCAGAACGAACCAGAGAAGGAGGACGAGGGGGTGCGGACTGAACCAAGGCTGAAGCGACCATCACCCCCAAGTCCGGGTTCCTATAGGCAAAACGGGGCAGCCTCGGGGCATCCGGGTGAGCAATCAACCTAGTGTGTTGCAACAACTTAAAGCACACATGCAATGCCTGCGCTGCCTGTACCTGCAGAAGATTATTATTGGACAGGGTAAATTGAGTCACCAGCAAGCAACAAAACTCACAGGACTCCGGGTCAAAAGTGTCAACAATCGAACAGACAGCGTGACAGAGGCAAAAACAGTGAGAGTCACCTTGAGACAAGGGGACTGAGCAACCCTCGAACTGGCACAAAGCGAGGAGGGAATCAGTGGTCGCATTCATCGGACCCGCGCGCCCCCTGGGGTTTCCCAGGGTTCTGAGATGGAACTCACACTCAGGGAATCCCAGGCAGGGTACTGCTAACCGGCACCCAAAACTACAGAGCTATTCTCTAAAGCTGAACCTCAGGGACGTGTACACTCAGGGACAGGGACGTGTACACTCACTCATGTACATACATAAAAGGTTGATGCATAAGCTGGAGAAACAGGCAAGAGTAACTGGTAGGGCGCTCCAGTGGATAAGGGAGTACCTAAGCAATAGGAAGCAGAGAGTTATAGTGAGGGGTGAGACCTCAGAATGGCGTGAAGTCACCAGTGGAGTCCCACAGGGCTCTGTGCTTGGACCTATCCTGTTTCTGATATACGTAAATGATCTCCCAGAGGGTATAGACTCATTCCTCTCAATGTTTGCTGACGACGCCAAAATTATGAGAAGGATTAAGACAGAGGAGGACAGCTTGAGGCTTCAAGTAGACCTGAACAAGCTGCAGGAATGGTCGAACAAATGGATGTTAGAGTTTAACCCAAGCAAATGTAATGTAATGAAGATAGGGGTAGGAAGCAGAAGCAGGAGACCAGATACAAGGTATCACTTGGGAGATGAAATACTTCAAGAGTCAGAGAGAGAGAAAGACCTGGGGGTTGATATCACGCCAGACCTGTCCCCTGAAGCTCATATCAAGAGGATAACATCAGCAGCATATGCCAGGTTGGCTAACATAAGAACGGCCTTTAGAAACTTGTGTAAGGAATCTTTCAGAACATTATATACCACATATGTCAGACCAATCCTGGAGTATGCGGCTCCAGCATGGAGTCCATATCTAGTCAAGCATAAGACTAAACTGGAAAAGATTCAAAGGTTTGCCACCAGACTAGTACCCGAGCTGAGAGGTATGAGCTACGAGGAGAGACTACAGGAATTGAACCTCACTTCGTTGGAAGACAGAAGAGTTAGGGGGGACATGATCACCACATTCAAGATTCTCAAGGATATCGACAGGGTTGATAAAGACAGGCTATTTAACACAAGGGGCACACGCACTAGGGGACACAGGTGGAAACTGAGTGCCCAAATGAGCCATAGAGATATTAGAAAGAGCTTTTTTAGTGTCAGAGTGGTTGACAAATGGAATGCATTAGGAAGTGATGTGGTGGAGGCTGACTCCATACACAGTTTCAAGTGTAGATATGATAGAGCCCAATAGGCTCAGGAACCTGTACACCTGTTGATTGACGATTGAGAGGCGGGACCAAAGAGCCAGAGCTCAACCCCCGCAAGCACAACTAGGTGAGTACTCACGGGGACCTAGCAGGGGGCACTACCAGAAGAGAACCGTGCTCAGGTCAGGCACAAAGGGGCAACACAAGGCAGACCCCTAACCAGGCAAAAACAAAAAGTAAAAGAAAACCCCACAGGAGGACATCATACCTAAAAGGAACAGAGCCAGCCGCTATGAATGGTGAAAATAAGCTGCGCAGCACACTGCGCCCCTTATCAGTGCAAACTGCAATATTGGTTTTCTTGATTTGGTAAACGAAAACAATAAATGTTTATTGTCGCAATATTACTTGTTAACCCTTAACCCCTTAACTGCGTTGCCTCCAAATATGACACCCCCCCCCAGTGCGCAGGAAATAAAATCTCTGGAAATTTTTTTTTGTCTGTTTTGAAAGTGTCAAAAACCCTTCCCTGAGTATGGGTATAGTAACAGAAGGTCGAAATTGTACGTACAGGCATACCTCAGTTTAAGAGTTTAATTGGTTCCTGGAGACGCCTCGTATTCCGAAAACTCGCATTCCGAAGCTAATTTCCCCATAAGAAATAAAGGGAAATGAATTAATCCGTTCCTGACTACCCCAAAAACCCCACATCAAACTAAATTTTTATACCTAATTCATCTAAATAAACCTACAAAACTATGTTCAAGTTATTACTTTGCTGTTGAATGCTGTAGGCGTATGGAAGATGGTGAGGAGGTGGGAGGAAGAGAGGAGTTACTGTTTGGAAGGGGAGTCCCCTTCCATTATCACATCAGGCAGTGAGGACTTCACTGGTATGCACACTCTGGCACATTTTGCCTGCATACCACTAGGACTTGCTTGTTTTACTAAGAATTTATCTAATGACACTTGTTTTTCCCTACATTTTAACACTTGTCTGTAGTAAGACATCACATTATCATTTAAAAGGTCAATGCAACGGCCTGCTACAGCTTTATCTGGGTGAGTTTTTTCAACAAAACTTTGCAGTTCTTCCCATACTTCACACATTTTCTTAATCAAGAAGGGACATCCTCTACTGCCTCTACTCACAGCTATTTTCTTAGGTTGAACCTTACCAATGGCTTTCTTGAGACCCATGGCAAGATATATAATGACAACTTTTATGCTCAAATGGCCAAAAAACCGATAAAAAACTGTAAATCCTTGTGAAGAATTCAGGTGGGATAGTCACTGGACACGAGACACTGGTAAACTGAGGCGCGATCGTCATGCCACCACGCGCCAGTCGGCCTGTACACGTATCAACAAACTCGCGTCCCGAGGTAACCCTCGCCTTCCGAGACATATTTTTGGAGTAAATCCTGCTCATCTTCCGAAAAACTCGCATACAGGGACACTCGCATTCCGAGGTACCACTGTACTTTGGCTGCTACGGGGGCCGTAAGTTCGTGCGTGACATCATCATTCCCTAGTCGCCAGTGGTGTACGCCCCCGGGGCCGGAAGGGCGCTCGGGGTAGAATGCGCGAGTTGCCGCAAATATATTTTTGTTCATTTTCTGCGCACAGTTCAAATACATTTTATATGCTTTTCTGTGCCAATCCTATGTATAATGAACACGTACACTATATTATGGCAGTAGAACATCCATACTGTCCGAAGATACTGTGTTATGTGCATGACACATGTGTACACATATCCGGCACATATTTCCATTATATTATGCTAATTTATGTATATATACAGTCTATTTACACACTATACACTATCACACACTATATACATTCACCATGAACACACTCAGAACTCGCGAGTGTCAGCTGCCACACCCTCACTCCTCCAACATCCAGTCTCTCCCTCACTCCTCCAATATCTTACTCGCCAACATTGCTCCTCCCACCATACTGTTATTGTTTGTATTACAATATTTACACATGTTATGCATACCTATCTACATATTTTATTCACCAGAACTATGCAAGTAAGCCGGTATTGTGTCCAAATTTTACAGTGGCCACCATACACTGCATGAGAAATCATACAGCAGCCAGCAGACGACACTGCGATTACGTAACCTCCCTCACCAAAATAGCTCCTCCCAACATACTCCTGTTGCTGTTACTACACTATATACACACATTGTATATACCCATGTACAAATGTGTTCACCATAGCGAACCACTAAACTAGTATGATGAGCAAAACAAGAGTGGCTGCCACACAGTGAGACTACCTCGATTCTCTCCCTTGCTCCCTCACCACAATTACTCCTCCCACAATACTACGCACAGTGCTTATTGTCACCAAAATCCTGCTGTTATTACAATACTGGTCACTAAATCCTGTAAATACATAATTGACCACAAGTTTATTTTGTAAAGGAACCTAAGAAGTCGTTTGAAGATTCTTAGAGGGCCGAAATAATGCTGTGGTGCTGTGGCTAGTGTATGAACATCGTGAACAGCATTGAATCACTAATATTTGAACATTGTGCACAGTCATTATCACACTCAGGCTCTTCTGAAATACTATCATGACTAAATAATGCAAGTTATATATATATATATTTGACATTATTAGGCGATGCTCTGGTCACAAGCTGAACAGCAGTGCTGTGAGCTCATGCTGCGTGCACCGGCCTTGGTTGCTCACTCACTACTGAGGCTCTCACACTTGGGAATGTGGACCACGATTTTTTTTAAAGATGGCGTCTGTTTACAAGAGCCCTGAGGAAGCTGATGTGAACCCCATGTAGCTGCGGGAGTTTTGAAAGAAACGTGAAAAATATAAATATCCGGAGGCGCGTAGCGCACCCCAGACGTGGGCCTGCAGGCGCGTTGTGTAGTTAAAGGGTTAATACTTACTTATATTGTTGGACCCTCTAAACTTAGACCAGCTTGGTTATTACTGGCTAAGGGAAAGCCATTTGCTTTCCTCCTCTCCCATCAGGTTACATGTCTTTAACATTTTAAACCATTCCTATTGTATTCTCATTGTTTTCTGTAGCTCGTCATTTATGTTTCTTGGTACACTACTGCCTTAACCCCAAGAGAGTAAGGCTGTGAAACAGTCACAATCATCATTTCTCCATCTCTTCTATACCAAAATCACACTCACTGAAATTTATATAAGGCAGCTCTAAACCTATTGAAATATTCAATATATATATATTATAATCCAATGCCATGCAACTTGAAGTTTAATCACATGAGATATATGTAATGGGATCTCCGTCAGTCAAAGGCGAGTGGTCCAATGCTAAATTATGCTCAAATTACTATAATACATGTTATACAACAATGATGAGCAACACTTATTTAAAAATGATCAGTTGGTCAAATGGGTGTGTGGGTGCATGGATGAGTGTGCACAGGCAGGCAAGCTTGTGGGTGGGTGTGTAGGCAAGAGTTGATATGCAACTGGTCTATTGATAAAAGCAACTGGTCTATAGTTCAATGTATGGATAAAAAGAAAACAATATAAATTTTCTTGTCATTCTACACTTTAGGTAAGATGTGTTGTGATGATATAAGCATGCAGAAAAATAAAGGAAATAAAATTATTAAGACTGTTTGTACAAGATAAGCAATAACTTGCATGACACCAACAGGTTGAGCCCACAAAGCGTTTGTGTATAATGAAATTGTTAAAATAAATAAATATACGAATACACAGTGATTATGGTTCAGTTGTAAAGAACGTCCTCCCTAGTAGTTTCTATAATATAGAAAATCCCAATGCTATGAGGATAAAAATTAATATCTAACCTATGCTTAAAGTGCTGGCAGATGAAGTCTTGAGCAAAGCGAACTAGGCGTGGACAGGAAAACTGCTGAGCAAATTGAAGTATTCCCAAGCAGTTGTCCACATCAATCCTGGCCATCAGGAACCTTATACACAATTCCTGCATAAGAGGAATGAATGAATGAATATGAATAAATAAATTAATAAATAAACAAATAAATAAACAGCATTGAATGTAACTGAAATGCCTTTTTCTGTGTGAGACCAGGAGGCTCCCCAGAGCTAACTGGGCTGATATAACTATATTAGACCCTGCCATCAGAAGCACAAGGAGCAATGGCCTATAGAAACCCCCGTGTGGTTGGAAGCATTCTATGTCTGGCATCGACAAGGTCAGGCACCCAGAAATGTAAGCGCCCCAAAACAAACCCCTATTCTGGTTAAAATATTGCTACTGAAAGCCGAACTAGTGGACAGAACTCCCAAAATGAAACGAGCAAACGAGCATGACGTCACCACGTTGCCGTGCCACTGTCTGTGCAACCCCCTCCCCCTTCCCGGGAGGGGGAAGGGGAAGCCCCATACCCCAGCGCTGGCTATCCACACCCCAGTTCTGAGGCTGGATGTTAACATATGCAAAAAACCATCAACCAGAGGGAGGGAAGGTTGCCGGGAAGCCTCCGGATCTCACCCAGAAAAAAGGTGTTTCATTACATTCAATGCTGGTTTTCTGGGGAATCCCCTTCGGTTCCCTGGAGCTACTTACGCAAAGACAAAACAAGAGGGACTTTCCTCGGGAGGAGGTCAGTCTCCTAAACGCGAAGTCGAGACAACTGGCTGCAACCGCCAACCTAATGCGACACAGGCCCGAGTAGGCCCAGGAAAGTTGACAAGGTAGCGAGCAGCCAGGACCCTGTTCGACCTCCAAAAACTTCGTGCCCGAATGTCAGCCCAAGACATGTTGCCGAAGACGGCAGCCATCGCCGCAAACTTACGAATGACGAATGTCATAGGCACGAGGATAGACCAAATAACCCTGCGGACCACCTGCTAGACCCGAACCCTTGAACAGGGAAGAAAGGAAACCGGGTCAACCCAAAGCGCGTCCCCGGCCACCGAACCATGGCGCAAGGGTAACGGCAGAGAGCCGCAACCAGACAACACATGATACACCCCAGGCCTGACCAACGAAGTATCAACAACCCAAGGACCCTCCGAAAAGCAGCAGTGTCATTCTTTGCCAG